>NC_141148.1:153545808-153738308 GCF_053477565.2 Lygodium microphyllum | reverse complement strand
GAGCGAAGTTGCCATGCAATAGCACGGCTACTTCGCTCGCCACTTCAAAGCTGCCGCAAAGAGGCCTAGCGTTCTGCGCACGCGAAGCGCGCTCGGAACGCTAGTTATAATTAAGGGATTTCACAAGTCTAAAACATATCCTATGTGGCATGCATGGCATGCTTCCAAACCACCCTTTTTTTTTAACATCCTTTAAACAATCTTCATGTTCTCTCACTTTCTCTCTCTCTAGCATGTGGGCCCAATGGGACATTGCCAACACAAGTGCATCGAGTTGCTCTCTCTCTCTCTCTCTCTCTCTCTCTCTCTCTCTCTCTCTCTCTCTCTCTCTCTCTCATGCTCCATCCTACTTTTTGCTATAGTTTCACGTGCATCCTCTCTCCCTTCCCCTCTCTTCAAGCCAGTGTCTGCATTTTTTCCCTTGAAACACAATGACATTTGCGAGTTTGTGCTTTTGCCCTCCAAAGATTGTAGATGGGAGCTCTCTCAAGCCTCTAGCTATCATATTTGGTGTCTAATCTAATGCCACTACATGCCTTCTCTACAAAATCACAATGAAGCCATAAAGAGAGTAAGAGAAACTAGAGGGAACATGAATGTAATAGCATAGGCCAATTCTAATGATCCAAGGAGCGTGTCCATCTGTAACAAACCTAAAGTTGAATATGATGTGGAGATAGCAAAATAACATTCAAGAGATCATGAAAGATATTACCCTAATCATGAGATGGTATAATGATGAGTGCAGATCATTAGTTAATCATCCCATTAAAAAGTTGGATATTATTTAGATGAGCCCTCTCATGATTCCATATGATGTGCTTCCATTCGTGCTTTCATAGTTGTCAACATTCGACCTTATACAAAGTTACGCAATGTGCCCAGACTGGAATTGTTAGCTCCAATCTGCAACCTTCCTCTGACAACTACATAATATTGGTTCCTCATCTTCATCCGAACGACCATGGCTTTTCATGATGGATCCTCGTGACAATCACATTTTAATAGCCCTAATTTGAACACATGGCATGAGATCCCTCTCACCTTTTTGCCACTATCCACATATGCACCAGTTCCACTAGTTTCTACTATGGAACTTCTCTTCTTCAAGGCCCAAAATAATGAGAAAGTCTCCATAGAGTGTTTGGCATGATTTGCAATCCCATCACAAAAGCTTGGAGGCAACTTATGCCAATGATTCATGTCCACATCACCTTTGCAGGCATTACTTCTCAAGACAATAGCATTAGAAACTACCATATGTTGTTGCCGTTGGTGAGTTTGAGAGAGCTAGCAATCATGATGATAGCTAGTCAATTGAGGTCTATGACTAGCTCATAGATTCATGGCATGTTAGACTGGGGACATTGCCATGCAGTAAATACTTAAAGCTTTCAAGAGCCATTAGACACATTGCTAGGTATCACACACACACATGTCATGGCGGCTCGATGGTAAAAAGGTGGACATAGAAAATTGCATGCCCTCAAGCAAAAACTCTCAAGCTCAATGTCCATCATCGAAAAATGGAGTTGGAATTCCATTTATGAGACAGGCCTCATGATCTCTTGTATGGGCTACAGCACCATGCAAGGTGCCAAAGGTCAAGTCATGAGAGAAACTACCATCTAAGTAAGAGATTTGGCCAAGAAGGCTATCTTTGACAAAGGAGAATCTTATTTGTAACGTCACAGCACTTGTGGACTTTCTCAATTCTCTATAGTATTGACATCCATTCTTTACATAACCAACAATTTATGATGGGCATCTATTCATCCTTCATGTGTAAAGTTTTTAAGTTCCCTTTTTGCAAGGTCAAATTGGTCATAGGATGAAGTCTAAGGCATTGGAAGAAGAGAAAAAGGTCCAAAAAATGCTAAGGTGCATGAATCCAAGTTTGGTCGTTCTTAGGTTAGCTCCTTCTTAGTATCAGGCTTCTTCTTTCTCTGAACATGGTTTTCAAGATTGTTTACTAGAAGGATGGATATTGATTGTAGACTCCATAAATTTTGGATTGCACATGAGATATGTGATAAATCCCTCATCACCATTTCAAAACTATAGTAGCAGTTTTGGATTACACATGAGATACGTGATAAATCCCTCATCACCATTTGCAATTTGTAGTAGTTGGTGTTTCATAGAAATGTCACGCAAACTCCCTTATTTGCAAGATTGTTTTTTACACCTCCTCATTTAGCCCAACTCAGTCCATATTCAGTGTACTAATGATTCTTTGCCACCTCTTTCTTTGTCTCTAGTGGTGTTGTGCATGGTGCAATCCTCTCTCTCTCTCTCTCTCTCTCTCTCTCTCTCTCTCTCTCTCTCTCTCTCTCTCTCTCTCTCTCTCTCTCTCTCTCTCTCAATATAGATTAGTAGTTCTCTCTCCTTGATTGCTCTACATCACTACATTAAGCTTATGTGATTATTTTTTATAATATCATCATAATGTTAGTAGTTGAATTACACATACACAAGCAATATCACACTCCATATACATTCACATCTCCCTCTCTTAATTATTTGCATATATGTTATAATTACATCATGGTATATTAGTATTTCAATTGTGCACACATGAGCAAAACTAGATATACTTCTTACACTTACATACTCTCTCTCTCTCTCTCTCTCTCTCTCTCTCTCTCTCTCTCTCACAATGTATTAGTAGTTTTCTCTCCTTAACTTATTTACATCTCTAAATTAAGCTTATGTGCTTATCTTTGATCATATTATCACAATATTAATGGTTAAATTATGCATACATATGAGATATCGCACTAGATATGCATTCACATCCCCCCTCTCTCCCTTCTTTGCACATATTTTATAATTACATCTTCATGTGTTAGTACTTTAATTATGCACACATGAGCAAACTACAAACACACATCCACTTATGCTTACATATTGCTCTCTATCTCTCTTCTTCATTTGATAAGGTTTATTATAGATTAAAGTTATGCATTTGTTTACAATAGACCCTTGCACGCAATTGCTTTACAATATCCATAAAATATAGCCCCATATTGCTTTATTACTTATAGTTGTTATTACTTTCAAGAATTTTTCATTTTAAACTCCAAACTTCAATAATCAAATATTTTAATATACTAATATATTTCACATTGTACTGCATAAACTTCCTACAAAAACTACAAAAAATATACTAAATCCACAAATGCATTTGCAAGTTAATGAACTACTATATGCAAAGAAAATGAACATATTTATTGCAAACATTAAATATCAATCTAGTTGTCCATTGTTGGAGGTTGAAATGGATGTTCTAACAAACTCCTACACTCCCCCTTGAAAACCTACTAGCTCAGTCAAGCGTGGAAGCATATATTCCAAGAGCATAGTATTGAAGGGAATTTTCTCAATCAAATAGGGAAGCATATGTTTAAATAGAATGGTATCCATGGGATTTTCTAGAAATGTAAATGGATATGTAAACAAGTTAGGTGGGTTACATTGCATATTCTTTATGCTATCATCCACAAACAGTATCATTGTAGGGCTGAAGTGTTGCCAAGTAATATCATCAAAATATTTTAGAAATTGTGGCTTTACTCAAACTCCTTACCAAAGAATGAGTTACGAGAACAAATGCACTTGAGGTATCACTTTCCTATGATCAACCATATTCTCTTCAGAAAAATACATAAAAGTGTGACGTATTCTAAAGAATACATGTGGAATTACTTACTAGAATTTGGATCCTTATGTCTCTTGCACATTTTTTTCTTCGAGTTTTTTTTATATTGTTAGAGGGGAATTCACTTTTAGGTAGTCAAGGAAGATAGAACATCTCTAGTACACCTCCTCATTCATTGATGTTCAATATAATGATTCTTATATATGAGCTACTCCTCCTTCAAGTCCACCTAATCTATACATTTCCTTGGTAAAGTTTGCAACATCCCCTTCTCAAATTGCCCACACATGAAATTACCATTCATAGTTCTATTACATATAGAGAAAACATCAACAATATACCATTGCAAATATACTTCTATAGAAGGATACCAAGTTATGCCTATAGAGAAGTCTCCATGCTGCTCACTTGCATGACTTCTAAGACTCAATATCATCATTTGGTTTGAAATTCTCTTTACCTCCTATGTGAACTAAAAGAACAAATCTTTGTCCAATTGAATGTTATGGTAGTTTCCTCATTGAAAGAGAGAGAGAGAGAGAGAGATTATATGATTTTATAATCATCTCTCTAGGGAATGTGATTTCTTTTTTGTTGAACAGGGTTGCAGTTAATCTCTTTTTTAGCAATAGAGAGAGAGAAAGCTTTGAATCACAACTTCCCTCCATCATCTCTCTAAGGGGACATGAAATTTTTTGTTGCCAAATAGTGGTTGCGGCAACCCCTTCTTAGTGGAAAAAATTTACAAGTTGCATCCATCTCTCTAAGGTGACTTATGAAATTTTTTTGGGTTGGGAAGGGGTTGCTGACAACTCCATGTTCAGTGAAAATTTTTCAGAGAGGACTTGTGAAAAAAAAATCGTTGAGAAGGGATTGCGGTAACCCCTTGTTTGGCAAAAAAAAATTCACAAGTTTCCTAAAAGAAATGATTGAGAAGACTTCTGAAAAAAAAATCACTTCTCAACAAAAAAAAAGCCAAAGCAAGTCACATAATCTCTCTCTCTCTCTCTCTCTCTCTCTCTCTCTCTCTCTCTCTCTCTCTCTCTCTCTCTCTCTCTCTCGTTAATCTCTCTTTCTCCTTTCTCATTCGTCTCTATCTCTGTCTCTCCTCTATTTTTATATTTTTATTTACTAATTAACTAAAAATAATGAGTTATTAAGTTATTAACTAAGCAATAAATTAAGTAGTGTATGTGTGTATGGCCTCTCTCTCTCTCTCTCTCTCTCTCTCTCTCTCTCTCTCTCTCTCTCTCTCTCTAGATTTTTTTAGGACTCAATAGAGTCAATAGAGAAAGTGAGTATATATATATATATATATATATATATATATATATATGAGAGAGAAGAGAATAGGGAAGTTTCAAAATAATATTTGATGAGAGAGAAGAGATAAAAAATAATTATAGCTAGGAAGATCAAATTTTGTGTATATATATGATATGTTTTAATATGAGACAGAGTAGATTGAGACATTTTGAATGAACTATATTGAAATGTTTGGATCTTATGAGCAAAATGCAATCCTCTCTTTTGGGACATTTTTTTCTCTTACATAGAAAACTACGAATTAACATAACATATAATGGCTATTGTCTTTTGCATTGTATATTTAAAAAAATAAAGACTTGTCAACGATTTTTAAAAATATATACTATTGAAATTATACTCAAAATGTGACTTTTGGGTCTAATTGTACTTAGGCAAAAAACTTCTAAATAGAGAAATTTGATCTTAAGTTGGAGAGAGAGAGAGGTTGAGAGAATGTGTGTGTACTTTGATAAAGGTCCAAAGTTATTAAGAAGCCCAAAGGTAGTATTGTAGTATTATAGGGGAGAGTTGCTATAATTGTTTTAAGTTTTATGTGTGTGTGTGTGTGTGTGTGTGTGTGTGTGTGTGTGTGTGTGTGTGTGTGTGTGTGTGTGTGTGTGTGTGTGTGTTGATAAAGATCCAAAGCTATTAATGTGTAGAAAAGGCCCAAATATAGTAAATATAGTATTGTAAGAGAAAGTTAAAAGAATAATATAAAGCCACACACATATACATACATGCACACACACACAAAGAGAATATGTGTGTATGTGTGTATGAGTATTTTGATAAAGGTCCAAAGCTATTAATTTAGAAGAAGTCCAAATGTGGTATTGTGATATTATATGAGAGAATTGCCAAAGGAGAGAGAGAGAGAGAGAGAGAGAGAGAGAGAGAGAGAGAGAGAGAGTGTGTGTGTGTGTGTGTGTGTGTGTGTGTGTGTATGCGTGTGTATGTGTTTTGATAAAAATTCAAAGCTATTAATATATAAGAAAGGACCAAAGATAATATTGTAATATTGAGAGAGAGAGAGTGTGTGTGTGTGTGTGTGTGTGTGTGTGAGTGAGTGAGTGAGTGAGTGAGTGTGTAATCCAAGGTTATTAATGTAGGAGAGGGTCCATGTAATAAAGCATAAATACCTTAGTCTAGAGTAGGCTAGGGTTAAGTATAAAAGGTGGAGATGTAACATGTGAATCATCTTTTTGCCATTTTACAAACAGTACATATTTGAGATGTAACATGTGAATCATCTTTTTGCCATTTTACAAACATTACATGTTTGAGGTCTCAACCTCCCACCATCTAAGAGGGTGAATACTCTTGGCCACCATAGCTTCGGATGCATACATTGTTGTAGTCACTCATCATTTGATTATCAGCCAACATTGGTAATATAATTTCATGCCTAGCCACCTTGGCTATGGTTTCTTGGCATTTTATGTCTATTTCTTGTATTTTCAATTTAATGGCTTGCTGTGGGAATTAACTTCTTTACAGTGGTATCAAAGCATGGACTTTGATCCATGGAAAGAGTCATTTTTATGGTGAATTTGGTTATATTTTAGGCACAGAGTAACTGGAGGACAATTTGATTCAGTTAAAACCCGTAACTAATTAAGGTCTCTGCATTAAACCGTGACTAAATTTGATGGTCTTGAAGAATTTCTGAAGAAACAATGGTGGATTCATGGTCAATTTGGTGGTACGTGGTCAATTTTGGGCCATTTTGAAGGATCATGGACTTAACTACAGGCCTAAACAGGGTTTAGAGAGGTTAAACCGTGGTTACTTTTTGAAATAAGCTTCTCTTTCCTCCAATCTTCTTGCTAAAAAGTGCCATGGAAATCTCTACTCATTTCTCTTTGCCATGGCCATATCTCTTCATGAGATCTTCAAAGAATGATTACTGAGGTCTTAAGCAACATGTGGACTACCTATTTGGCTAAGCATAATCAAGTTTATGATCACGTGGAGAAGAAGCTCCTCGACAGTTTGCACCATTTTTTTAGTGCTCCTTGCTGCCTATTATTCAGCAATCTCCTTCATCACTGAGCTTCTTCTTCATTTGTTGGATCATTGGCATCCCTGACATGAAGTACCTATACTCTATTGCTTGATCTTCCACTCTCCTTCAGCCCTAAAGTTTCCTTCATAACCCTAGCTATGGTTGAAAGTGAACAGCATGAAGAATCCTCCAATTTCTTGAAGATTTGGCCCCTTCTTGGCTCCTACTAGCTTCCTAATAGCAAGAGCAAGCAACTACATCAAGCATTGGACTGACATTGAGAAAATATTTGAGCTTCCAAGCAAGATTGAAGCATTTTCTTCATCTCAGATTGGGGAAAACACAGCAGCCACATCAATCTTCATCAAACCTTGCTTCATTGCTACTTCAATCCATGGGGCTTTTGTTGTCTACAACCCCGGGGAGGTTCAATTGAAGGTATTCTTCAAAGATTTGGCTTACATTGAAGAAATTCTTCAAGTTTGACATTTTCAGCCTCTTGAACATGGCAATGTCTGAAAATTCATGGAATCCATGATTCTAATGAGAACTTACACGCATCAAAGCTCAAAGGATCTTCTCCAACAAGTTATTGTGAACTTCTATCAAATCATTGACTTCTTTTGATTGCATAGGAGCAATCTTATTGATCGAGAGTTGAAGATTACATGGGAGTAATCATATTGGACAAAGCTTTCTTGAAGTTGGTCTTATGATCTGAAATCTTGGTCTATTGATGGTGGTTTATGCTGAATATTGATTGAATTGGATTCATCTACTACTTTCCATCAACATTAAAGAGGTAATTCTATTGCTTTCAACTTAATCTCTCTTTTCATCCAATTGTTGAGCCAGTCCATTTGTTCATAAGAGAGATTGAGTGGAATACAACCTCTTAATTCCTATTGAAGGGCATGTAGAATTCAGCCCAGGACTGATTATGATTGCTTGATGAGTTTCTTTCCTGCCCATTCAAATGTTGAAGCTCAATTGATTGCATAAATGCTATTCGCTGCCTATTTGACTTGGATTTTTGTTGGATGATTGAACATTGATGTTATAGGACTAAAATAATGTTGAAAATAGTAAGTGGGAACATTGTAAAAGCAGTGAGTCATTGCAAAAGGGTATTGCCCTATCCACAGCCCTTTCAATTCAGTCATTTTTTAATACCCACTTGCATTTCATTAAAGAATTTAAAGGCTTTTTCAATCAATGAATATCATCCTTGTTTGATTAACCATTAGAATGTACTTGCCATGTTGGTTCCCATGAGGAAAAGCGGATGCCAGGCGAGTCGGGAAGACAAAAGAGAGGTGGCCCTCCCTTCCCGATTAAGTCCCTGAAGGGTTGCACAACCCGGCTTGAGGTGGAACTTTGTACACCCCTCTTGTCTCGGAGTCCATGCAATTCTCAAATTTAGGTACAGGTGCATTCCCCATTATCAAAGTTTGGTACTAGTATAGCATTAATGAGCCATATTCAGGGTTCCATAAGTGATTGAAAAACTATTGGAAGAGGTGCAGGGCATCTCCTATTTTTAGGGTACCTATAGGTGTTGGGCAGAGTTTTTACAGATAAAATAGCATGTATATACCAATCTACAGGTTATTCTTGAGCCCTAAAGGTGCCCCATAACCCTCTCCTAGTCACTATAGAGGTTTACAAAGGTTTCTTCTACCCATGCTCTTCCTAGAGGGTCAAACAGGGTACTTACAGGTGGTGGACAAGGTGAAGGAATTTCCTATTTAGATCTGAAGATTCAATCACAGAAAATTCTCTCTTAATCCAAATTAGGAAATTGATAGCTCCATTTGAATATGGGATCCTAAGCTTTGATTTGAATCAAAAAATTTGGTGATCCAACATCGGGAGCTCAAGTTACTGATTTTCTGACACTAGGTATGTTGAGACAGGCACCCAGACAGCATACAGGGGGACACTGTTTGACATTGTTCCACCTAAAGTATCCAACCTAAGTCCATATCTTTTGAAATCTAGTATATCCCCATATAATAAGCTTTCCATAGAGCATTGGGATTGGTGCTATATTCTGAGAGAAACAGGGGATTAAGTGACAAACTGTCTACTACTACATCACTATTTCCTAATGGGCCAGGAATAAGAAGAAAGATCCCATAACTGAGGCATTGAATGATGGTGTCAGAGACTTCCAAGAGGATTAAAATTACACAACTGAAGCCCATAATATTGATCAAATAGATGAATAATTAAGCATTGAGATTGCTTATAGCACACATCAAGGATAGCATGACATACATGAAGAGCATGCAAGGAATGATTATCTCTTACTGTCAAAAGAGTTGGGACATGTCAATGAAGGCCTTTCTAAGGATTTGAAGGTTTTAAATGAATTCTTAACACATATGAATCAAGGTTTGTTGCAAGTGATGGCACAAGTAAACCAAGGAATCTGTGATTTGTAGCAAAGCAACAAATCTTTATTTCAAGAGCTCATCTATGCCATAAAGGAAATTGGAAGCAAGCCACAAAGAGAACCTCAAACTATTGAAGACTCCCATGCAATTTCCTTTGTTGGTAATCCTTCCCATCCAAGCAAAGAGAAGTCGCAGCCAGTTATACTACACACTTTTGAAAGGGGAGAACCATGTAGACTGAGGGGCAACCATCATCCTTCACAAATTCATGGCATTTATACCCCAAGGCCTCAGTTTAGCAGCCCAAAAGATAATCATAGACATGAGGGGGAGTAAGACAACACTCAATGGGATAATGATTATTATGGATGTGATCCCTTCTACAAGAATTTTTATCATAAGCCCTCCAATGCACAAAAAGGAAATGCAGTCAACAATCAAGTTCATGAAGATGTAAGGCATGATGAGCGAAGATTAGCTCATGACATCCCAAACCAAGAGCATGTTTCAAATGGAAAACCTTCATCTCATGGTTTTGGGCCACCTACTTTTAGGCAAAATTCATGGAACAAAGATTCGTGGAGACAACATTCTCATGGGCATCCATCTTACAATGAAAAAGAATATAAGAAAAAGATCAATATCACTAATTTCAAAGGAGATAATGCTTCACCTTCGGAATGGGAGGAGTGGATCAATAAGCTTGAGTTATACTTCACCCTTTATCCTAGAAGTGAAGAAGCCAAGATTTATTTCGCTTCATCTTGATGGTTATACCTATACTTGGTGGCATTACATGCACAAGATTGGGCAAAACTTTGACTCTTGGGAAGAGTTCAAGCAAGCAATGATTGATGTCTTTGTGGCTCCTTTGGAAAAAGAAAGACTTCAAAGAAGATGGTATGCATGCGCCCAAAGAGGAATGTCCGTTAGAGACTATTCCAACACTTACTTGAATCTTTCCATGTATGTTGAAGGCATTTCAGATTTTGCTAAGCTGAATAAATACATTTTTGGTCTTGATCCTGCCCTATCATCAGAGGTAGGAGCTCAACAACCAAAAACATTACATGAGGCCATACAATCGGCTGAAAGATACTCCTTGAAGTACAAAAGAGATGCAGGAAATTTCTGGCAAAAGAGTATGGGCAATAATATTTCCAATCAACCTACAAAGTATGGGCAAGTTTTCAGCTAATCAAGAGACTCTTTTAAGCAAGAAAAGAGAGGTTATAACAGTCAAAACAGTTATAATAGTAAAGTGCCAACATTTCCCGCTGTTTATGCCTCTAAACAGAATGGAAATTTTATACAGAAACAAGGGCAAACTTTCAAAAATGTGGTTGAGCCAAGAGATACTTTTTCAAGAGCTGAAAATGCTCCTAAACTGTCCCAAAACAGTTCTAATAGTAACTTCCTTCCTCATGACAAATGCATGCAAAAGGATTATGCTTCAAATGTGGAGAGAAGTGGTCAAAAGATCATAAGTTGAAGTGTAAAGCTAAGAACTCAAATATCAACATGGTGATCACTCAAGATGAGGAAGTGGAAGAAGAAGAAGATCAAGAGGGGAATTTACTACATGTTGATACATACCCAATGATTGAAGAGATTCATGAAGAAGAGCATGCCACCAATGAAGAATTTTACGATCCCATGGATGGATTTTCATTTGATCCAAGTGGTACTCATGATTCTCATGCTTCCTTGTGTACCATCTCACATGATGCATGGACCGGTTGCAAAGGGGAAAATACACTTAGACTCAAAGGTTTCATTAATCGCAAGGTTGCACATATTTTAGTGGATACGGACAACACTCATAGCTTCGTCAACACCAAATCTTTGAATGGACTAAAGTTGCCACCCATTAATATGAACTTTTCCTTGCCGATACAAGTTGCCAATGGTGCATATGAGTCTAGTATAGAAGTGTGTCCATGCACTTCAATTGAGTTATCACCCCCTTGCACAATACAAGTATACTTGATCACTTTGGATATGGGGTCTATTGACGTTGTCATTGGATATAATTGACTGAAAACACTTGGCAAATTCACCTTAGACTTGGAGCAAATGCAAATGGGATTTAATTGGCAAGGACAGCACATAGAGTTGAAAGGCATAGACCACAAACAAATAGAACTCATCTCCATGAAGAAATTGTGAAAAGAAATCAATGCCAAGTCATGGATCTTCACTCTTTTGCTTGCAAAAGTAGATGAAGGGAAATCAACAAATTTAGCCATCTTCTTCTTCAAAGAAAAGGGATCCAAGATTGGAAGAGCTATTGGAGAAATACAAAGTTTTATTTCAGCCACCACCATCTTTACCTCCAAAACGAGAGGTTGACCATCCTATAGATTTGTTGCCTAACACAAAGCCCATCAACAAACCTCCCTATCACTTGTCCAAGTTTAAAAGGGAAGAAGCAGAGCGACAAGTCAAAGAATTGCTACAAATGGGTTTAATTCAGCAAAGTCAATCACGTTTGCCTCTCTCGTGCTCTTAGTAAAAAAGAAGGATGGATCATTTCACATATGTATTGATTATCGAGATTTGAACAAGTCAACGGTCAAGAATAGGTATCTTATTCCCCGAATTGATAATATTTTGGATGAGCTTAAAGATGCAAAGGTCTTCACCAAAATAGATCTTCGATCGGCTTATCATCAAATTCAAATGAAGGAAGGAAATGAGTTCAAAACAGCCTTTAGGACTGAAATAGGATTATACCACTTCTTGGTTATGCCATTTGGGCTTTCCAATGCACCTGCTACTTTCCAAGCCCCATGAATAAAATATTACAACCCTTCTTGTTCAAAACAGTCCTTGTTTTCTTTGATGATATGTTAATCTATAGCAAATCCAAGGATGAGCATTTGAAACATATGAGAGAGATCTTTGACACATTACAAAGATACACACTCTTTGCCAAGATGACGAAGTGTTCTTTCATGGAAGATGAAGTTGAATACTTAGGTCATGTTGTGGGAGAACAAGGGATTAGAGTGGACCCCAATAAGGTAAAATGTGTTAAAGAATGGCCTACTCCTATGAATGCAACCTCTTTGAGAGGATTCATTGGGTTATCATCCTTCTATAGAAGATTCATCAAGAATTATGCTCATGTGGCGGCTCCATTAACGAATAGACTCAAAAAGAAGGCTTTCTTTTGGGACTCCATCGCCGATCAAAGTTTCAATGAGCTAAAATCTCTTCTAATTTCAGCACCCATCCTTGTATGCCCGGATTTCTCTAAGGAGTTTATCATATGTGCGGATGCTAGTGGAAGAGAAATTGGGGCTATTTTATGTCAAGATCATGGAGTCATAGCTTATGAGAGCCGAAAGCTTGATGACAAGGAGCGTCAATTACATGTTTATGAGCAAGAGATGTTAGCAATATTGCATGCTATCAAAAAGTGGCATCATTACATCTATGGCAGTCATTTCAAGGTCAAAACCCATCATCATGTGTTGAAATACCTCCTTTCACAACCAAATTTATCTCCCAACCAACGAAGATGGTAAGCTACTCTTCAAATATATGACTTTGACATATCTTATATGGCTGAAAAAGATCATGTGGTGGCGGATGCCTTATCAAGAATGTGGGCATGTTCCATCTCTACCATTTCAACCATGCATAAGGATTGGATCCATGACATTCAAGAGGAGTATTTACTTGATGAGCAAGCATCAAAGATGATGAAGGAATTTCAGCAAGGCAAAGGAGAAGAGTATCCAAGTTTCAAATGGCATAACAGTCTTTTATGGTATCGTGGTAGAGTATCTTTGACACCATAATCTTCTTTTAAAGATTGTATCTTGTATGAGATGCACTCTTCACCTTTGGCAGGACACCATGGGTTGTTCAAAACATTTGACAATATCCATAAGAGTTTCTATTGGAAGAGCATTTGGAGGGATGCTAAGGATTATGTTATGCAATGTCTTATGTATCAACAAAATAAAGACTCCTCTCTTCTACCCGGTGGTTTACTTTAGTCATTTCCTATTCCTCAAGGCAAGTGGACTAATATTCCAATGGCTTTTATTGTAGGATTACCTACAACAAAGCATGGGTGGAATAGCATTTATGTCGTGGTGGACCGGTTGACTAAATCAGCTCATTTCATCCCTACCAAGGCTCAATTTACAGCAAAGCAAGTGGTTGAACAGTTCATGGAATGCATTTTTAAGCTTCATGGTATGCCATGAAAATAGTATCTGATCGTGATACTAAGTTCATGGGAAGTTTTTGGAGGAGTTTATTCACTTCTATGGGAACAATTTTGACTCCTAGCAAAGCATATCATCCCCAAACCGATGGCCAAACAGAGCGTGTCAATAAATGGTTGGGAGTCTATCTTCGTCATTTTTGCCATGATACTCAAGCTTTGTGGGATCATTGGTTACATCTTGTTGAATTCTGTTATAATAACACTCATCATATGAGCATTGGCATGTCACCATTTGAAACACTTTATGGATACAAAGTACAAATACCTTTAGCCCTTTTTTATGAAGACGTGAATCCACAAGCCAAAGCTAAAGTTGAGAAAATGGAAGCTCTTTTGCATCAATGCAAGAAAAACATTAGGAAGGCACAAGATGTTATAACGCTTATGCTAATGAAAAGAGGAGACCTTTGGAGTTTGAAGAAGGAGATTGGGTATTTCTCAAAGTGCCTAAATCTAGGTATGCTTCTCTCAAAGGTGGTCATAATAAGTTGGCTCGTCATTACTATGGGCCTTATCAAATCCTCAACCGAGTTGGTGAGCTTGCATACAAGCTTGATTTGCCTTCTTCAACAAGGATTCATTCTACCTTCCATATTTCCCAACTTAAAAAATATGTGGGTCCAACCATAAAGGTTTTAGAGGAGTTATTTCCCATAGATGAAGATGGTCTTATCATTTATGAGCCTGAAAAGGTTATTGGCAAAGAGAAAGGGTTTTAAGGAATCGTTCGCTACTGGAATATCTTATTAAATGGCAAGGTTTGCCCATGGAGGAGGAAACCATCATCATACCTTGATTCTTTTCCATGGCTTTTGCAGGAAACATAGTAATATCTGAACAGAACAGCTTGCTGTATTAAATTTCTGTCATAAAAATGATTGCTCTACGGTCATCAAAATTGGATTTTTTATGGCATGGCTGGATACTAGGGATTGTCCTCTACATTTCTATAGCTCATACATTCTTGTGCAGTAGCCTGTTTTGGGCAGTTTCCAGCAATCAGTTCAAATTTTATACTTATACTTCATTGACATATGAGATCTTCTTCAGTTTGGAGTTTTATTACAACATGGATTCATCACTCACAAAGCTATCCTTGTAATCTTTCCTTGTAAATTGTCCCAATTCCAGCTTTGAGGACAAAGCTCTTTTAGGCCGAGATGGCTTGTAATAAAGCATAAATGCCTTAGTCTAGAGTAGGCTAGGGTTAAGTATAAAAGGTAGAGATATAACATGTGAATCATCTTTTTGCCATTTTACAAACATTACATGTTTGAGGTCTCAACCTCCCATAATCTAAGAGGGTGAATACTCTTGGCCACCATAGCTTGGGGTGCATACCTTGCTGCAGCCACTCATCATTTGATTCTCGGTCAACATTGGTAATATCGTTTCATGCTTAGCCACCTTGGCTATGGTTTCTTGGCATTTTATGTCTACTTCTTGTATTTTCAGTTTAATGGCTTGCTGTGGGAATTAGCTTCTTTATAGTCCAAGGTAGTATTATAGCCAACGCCCCCTTCTTTGGCTTCAAAATTTTCTAGCACTCCCTCCTATAATACTACAATACTACTTTTGGGCCTCTCCTATATTAATTTGAAAAATGTGAGTTTTCACATTTCTTTCTCTTCTCTCTTATCAATTATTTTTACTTCTTTATTGTCTCTCATCAATAATTCTCTCTCTCTCTCTCTCTCTCTCTCTCTCTCTTTCTCTCATCCAAAAGTTATTTTTATCTCTCTCTCCTCTTCATCTAGTCCTAATACCCTTCCAATTGAAATTACTTACATTCAAAGTATCT
Organism: Lygodium microphyllum; assembly: GCF_053477565.2. Classification (NCBI taxonomy): domain Eukaryota; kingdom Viridiplantae; phylum Streptophyta; class Polypodiopsida; order Schizaeales; family Lygodiaceae; genus Lygodium; species Lygodium microphyllum. The sequence goes on along the minus strand of NC_141148.1, from coordinate 153,722,888 downwards.
AGAATATATCTTTGATTTTAAAGACTAGGCAAATCATTGATGAATTACTTAGTTAAGGTGGATTAAAGTTTGCATGAGCAATAACATTTAGAGCTATGTCTTTAGTTCTGCAATACACACTAGACAAACCGACCTTGATTTGTCTGTGTGTGTGTGTGTGTGTGTGTGTGTGTGTGTGTGTGTGTGTGTGTGTGTGTGTGTGTGTGTGTGTGTGTGTGTGTGTGTGTGTGTGTGTGTGTGTGTGTGTGAGATTAAAAACTTATTTCCATATCTTTCTCTTATTCAAAAACTATTGCCACTAAAAAAGTCTATTTATCTCCCTCTCTCTCATTAATATATATGCATATATATATGTGCACACTGCATGTATTGATGTGGGTATATTAGAAGTTCTAACATGCACATACACACACACATGTACACACATATATTAGTTCAAAGCAATATAACTATATTTTATAGCCTATAAATGTTAATATACACATATAAATGCACACATAGATATATATACATATGTATGTGTGCATGTATTTATGTGTTTATATTGGAAGTTCTAACATGCGCATACACATATGTACACACATATAATTAGTTCAAAACAGTATAATTATATTTTATAGCCTATGAATATTAATAATACAACAACATGATGTCAAGTTATAAAGACATGCACAATGAGAGATCAAGATGATGCTCTCTCTCTCTCTCTCTCTCTCTCTCTCTCTCTCTCTCTCTCTCTCTCTCTCTCTCTCTCTCTCTCTCTCTCTCTCTCTCTCTCTCTCTCTCTCTCTCTCTCATTAAGCATATTGATTGGGCATTGAATTTATACTTATTTTTACCAATCAGAATCCCTTCTTGCCACCACAACAATAATCCACAAATGTGGAAGCTTTAATAATGAGTTTTTATTTTTTAACCAATGTTTAATGAGGTTGCTAGAGCCATGTATAAAGAAAAATGTTTAGTGAGTATTTGGAATGGATGCAAATATAGACATGTTTATACACCAACCCATGCTTACCGCAAAGAGAACTTACATCTCATATTTGGAAAGAGAAGAACTTTCCCAACGTCACCCATAGTGTGACCAACAAAGCAAAGGCTCTGCTAATTCTTAGAGAAAATGCATTTTTTTTGTTGAGAAAATAGAGACATGCCTTGCTTGGTTGGCTATGATCAAATTTATGATAACTTTTACTATCATTATCTATTAGTTTGTGGAACGATAGTACACTTGCTAGAGGTCAATGTAATATAAATCTAGATCTAGATAACTTGTAGAAATTATTTTGTATTGTAAATCATAGAGAGAGAGAGAGAGAGAAAAAAAAAACTATTTACAACTAAAGAGCAAACTATTTGTTGTGTTACATGTCATAATCCAATGTAAAATGAGTTGTGTCAAACCTAGAGTACTCACACAAATACTTTTGTATGGCAAATGAGAGAGAGAGAGAGAGAGAGAGAGAGTGTGTGTGTGTGTGTGTGTGAAGAATTTGTTGAAACACCTTTGATAATATAATATAATATAGATTCTATCAATCGAGAGTGCTAGCACAAATTACTTTTGGGTTGTGTGTGTGTGTGTGTGTGTGTGTGTGTGTGTGTGTGTGTGTGTGTGTGTGTGTGTGTGTGTGTGTGTGTGTGTTGGTGGTGGTGGCGGCGGTGGCGATAGTGGTGGCAGTAAAAGTTGAGGTGGGTAAACCTAAGGTTGGAATAAGTGAACTGTGTGGAATAAGAATAGAGGGGTTGCCAAAGAAAACTCGCTTCTTGCCCTTCCCCTGATGAAATGCTTAGGGCACTACTTATAGAACAAATGCTAGGATGATTAAGAGAGCTTGAAAATGACCCTTGTTACATGGCTTTTTGCTACATGAATTTTCCTCGAAAGATATAATTTGAGTTTGATGATTATTACATACTTATAATTTAGATTTTTTTTAAAGGATATCCCTATGCTTAAACAAGTGGTAATTAGCAAATGTTGAGTGTGCACACTTGCACAAAAAAGTAGCCAAAGGCTCTCAAGATAATTGCAAGAAGGCAAACCAAGGTTTTGCTCCACATAAATATTTAAAAAATGAGCTACTTCCCATTACTTTTATGCAAGAAATAAGGAACATGGCAAAATGTATTTGTCAATTGCATACTCCTAAAGCATCACAATCATAAGTGGCAATGGTGCTATATGATATTGGCTCATCTCTTTTTTTGTGGTTATGGTTTACTTTGTTAATGCTTCTTGGTAACACACACACACACACACACAAAAGAATGCTCAAAAATGTAAAAGCGAGCAAGGCAAAGCCTCGGAAGCTTCGCAATGATGTCAATTTTGTAGAACACAATTTTAGGGCCTAGCTGGCAATGTAAATATTTAGATATGCTTGTAGTACATTGATAAGTTTGCACTATTTATCTCTAAGAGATTATAATTGACAAATCTGCTAATGAACCTTTACCTATCCTACATGGCATATGCAGAGCATCCTAAATCTCTTAATATTCAAAAAATTTATTTGATTATAAAAAAGAATAACTCTGTATGAGATTTGTTCCCCTTTGCATTCCTATTTTTCTAGTTGTCAAGTTAACTTGAGTTAAGAAATTAAGAACTTAAAAAGCTTTTCTACTAAAATTATATACCCAGTTCTCTATTTCTCTTTGAAATAACACTTTGAACCATGTGCATGGACTTAAATGGCACATGTATAGCCATTGTCAAGGTAATGTGAAACAAGAAATTATGAATATGAAAAGCATTAGGATACCAAAATTATACGTTCAACTTCTATATTTATTTTTGAAATTAGCACACCAAATCATGTGCATGAACTTAAATGGCATGAACCAAAATTGCTACATAGAACAAAAGAACACATACATGATCTAGTTTCTCCTTCTATAATTACACTTTGGCTATTGATCCGTTCACCCTCACCATCATTGACCAACCAATGGCCTTCGACACCCCCACCTTAGGACCCCTCTTAGGACTTCTTTGGCATCGCCTTCTTGTTGTCCCACTAGCGGGTCCTCATCTACCCTCTTGGTTGGCTTGCCTAGAATGCAAGCTTGAAGCAACCCCTTTATTGACATTGTCTTACATGGTGAAATTTGCAATACTAGCCCAAGATCTTGTGTGAATGCAACAAATGGTATGGGGCAACTACTATGGGTTGAGGAGTACAAAGTCATCAGATGTGAACTACAGTAGTAAGTCAACCCTAAGTGGCACGACATGTAGGAAGAATCCTACTATATTGTTGTTGTTGACTGGATCAGTATGAAACTTTCCTAACAAGGATAGAGATGTAACACATCATGATTTCATGATTTAAGAGGTACATAGCCAACTTGCTTTTTGCCCTACTTTATACATGCTATTATTGGGTTTAAGGTAGGGCATGAACTTGCTTATTAAATGTCACATAAAAGGAGTGGAGATGATAAGAGAGGAAGTCCTTATTACAAGTAGGCTATCTAAATAAGAGATGCACAAAACACGTAACTATTCCTAATTAGCAGTACAACATGACAAGAAATAGAAAAGGGAACTTAAATGCTAACATTTCAAGGACTTCTTGCATTTTCCATCAATGCATAATATAGGAAACATCAATTTAATGAGGGATACACAAATGCAATATTGTCCAAAAAACACATTCTAAAGTCTAAGGAGATATAGTTCCAATCAAGAATTTAACTTGACAACTTGGGTCTTTGTTAGAGTTAACACCTCCATTGAGTGAAATAGGAAATTATATTTTCCATATGAAGTGAAATAGACTTCTTTGGTTCAAAGGTAGAGTATATTTGACTCCTCAGACATCTTCGAAGCAAAGGATCTTATAGAGATATAAAGGTCCATATTGTGGTCCCAAATGATAATTGTACCATAACATGCATGTGATGTTTGTAGTGTGAGAACCATGTTCTTTGATTGAGTTTTTGTAAGCTAAGGAAAGAGCCTCATAGCCCTAGAGCATATTTCTAACGTGTTGTAGCATTATGGAGGACATATTTGAGTAACATCTAATGTGTCATGGGGCCAATATGCATGGAAAAATAATGGATTGCATTGCTCACATCAAAATCACTAATTGTAATTTTAATATCCATAAATAGAGATGCATAAATAGTGCTATAATGCACATGGAATTTCACACATTAGGTGTGAACTACCTCGTATTTTACATGTGAAGTACACAAATTCTTCTATTGTGAACAAAGGGAAGTGCTCATGCGGTAGTGTGGTCACTTCCCTTTGCTCACAAAAGCACAAAGCAAATGAAGTGAAGCCTCATGAGCTTTGTAAGTCTGCAAATTGTGCAATGTGTTGTTAGCGGGTGTGGTCGATAATTCTTCTCTTGCAACCTCCACTTCCAGGCTTACATAGTTGTGTTCCTCTTCTAACCCACTCAATGTCTATGATTGTGGACTCACATGTTCTACAATCACATGTTTTTAAATATCATCTGCAACCATCTGTTTTTCAACAACATACCAATAGCTCATCTCATCGAACATAACATCTCTGCTCACTTGTAGCTTGTGTATAACTAGATTATAAGACTTGTAACCCTTTTACTCAAGGGAATAGCCCACAAATACAAACTTTTCAGCTTTTAGATTCAACTTCTTTTTTAGCTCATCACAAGGACTTGTGCATATCTTGGGGAAGTTATTATATGTATATCCTCTACATCACGTGCATATAAGGCCTATCTATAAATATCATTATCTATGAATTTCTCCTAATAGACTAGACCAACTAATAACTTGAATATGCTTATTTTTCCTTTCTTTTTGGTGCATTTTTGCAAGTGATTCAATCTCTTCTAAGCTAAAATTTGTCAAAAAACATTGTCTCTCCCATGTCTATAGTCCAATTTTGGTGATTAAAAAGTCTTTATGAGGTTGTGAGGTGCTTCAATATGTTGATAATGTCAAAATCTCAAAGTTCTACACCAAGTTTTTAGTTATATTTGGCAAACTTGTTGCCTAGAACAAATCATGCCAATATGATAAGTTTCAAAACCAATAACTTTCCCAAAAATGCTAAAAAAGGTTGCATGCTTAGGCAATGTTTTGCTACTCCTAATGTTGGTACATGATTGTTTAGGATGTTAATTTGGGGACTATGAGAAGTCTCCAAAGTGTTAAAAGCGCACCTCAAGGGGATCATTCAAATAAATAAATATTTGTTGGTGATGATGAGCACTACTCTTAATCTTATTATAATTGTGACTCAAGATGTATCCTTTTTCATACACCTGAGCCTATCATTAGGATACACTTGCACATGAGCCTATCTTAATCTTATTATAGTTGTGACTCAAGATGAGCCTTGTGGAAAATCAGAGTTTGCAGCAGTAGAATGTGTGCACAAGAGGGAGAGAAGAGCTCAAAGTACAAGAATGAAATCTTGCTTACTAAGTTGCTTAGAGTACAACTTGGGTACACTCTCTCACAAGTGATAGTGACCCATAGGCTGTTTATATAGCCCTTTTCCAGCTAGGGTTAGGGTTTCCCCTGCCCTTAGGGCTATTCACACCCATCTACCCTTATACTTCCTTGCTTACAGTGGGTTTCTATGCCCATCTTCTAACACCCCCCCTCAATGCCAGGGTGGCATTGGATTACAAGACATGTAAACGATCCCCCCCTTTTTGGATGCCTTTATAAATCAGGCTTACAAGGTTGTTCTAGGTAGATGATTTAAATAGTCAAAACAGTCGATCTTCAGATGAATTGGAGACATAGTTGGCCACCAATTCTTTGGGTATTTCAGGAGTGTTGGGGCATTTACTTGTTATATGCCCTGTCTTCTTGCATTTGTTACATTTCATCTTCTCGGGATACTTCTTCCAGCAGTTGTTTACAAGATGTCCTTTTTTCTTGCAGAAATAACATTTAGTGAGAACTGTATGAACCAATACTTGTTCACGGGAATTTGAAGTTGCCTGACTGTTGCTGCTTTCTTTGTGGTTCCTCTTTTCTTCATCCAAACAGGATTGAATGGTACTTGCCAAAGTAGGATCTGGAATGTTTGTGAGAGTGGTTACAAGAGTAGGGAACACCTGTTTTACAGCTTTTAGGAGAATAGCAATAGCATCTTCTTCAAGTATTGGAGCTTGTTGGCTATGGCTGCCCAAAAAACACAGTTAGGGTTTGGCTTGTAGCAGCCAGCACAGGGAGAATTTCTCAGAGCCCTCTTAGCTGAGGGTAGCCCACTTGGGGGGCTATCAAAGCCCCAAGATAGCCGTACGGATTGCGCCGCCTGCTGCGTGTACAGCAGCCCGAATTCTGCGCTATCAGAAACTGCGCCGTTTTTCCAATGTTGGCAATGCTGGCCTCACGCGTGGACTATGTCAGTGCTTGAGCTTACAGAGAGCTGCGCCCTGATGTGGGGAAGAAGTCTCCAGAAGAAATCTCAGGCTGATATGGCCTCCTTTGTCCTCCTCAAGTCCTCCAATGGAGGTAGGTTGCAGGCAGCTATGGAGGAAAGAAGGATAGAGTGAAGAAAAATGACAGCTAGTGTGCACTTAGTGATAACTGATGCTGAGGGAAGCTGAGGAGATCAGAGATGGCTCTGATACCATGTGGAAAATCAGAGTTTGCAGCAGTAGAATGTGTGCACAAGAGGGAGAGAAGAGCTCAAAGTACAAGAATGAAATCTTGCTTACTAAGTTGCTTAGAGTACAACTTGGGTACACTCTCTCACAAGTGATAGTGACCCATAGGCTGTTTATATAGCCCTTTTCCAGCTAGGGTTAGGGTTTCCCCTGCCCTTAGGGCTATTCACACCCATCTACCCTTATACTCCCTTGCTTACAGTGGGTTTCTATGCCCATCTTCTAACAAGCCTATCATTAGAATGCACTTGCACCTGATTATATCTAGAGAAGCCATCCAGAAAACTGTAGGCCTCTTTGCCAGTCACTCTCTCGAGCATGTGCTCGATGTACAACAATGAATAGTTATCTCTCTTCGTAGCAGTGTTTGCATTCTTGTAATTGACGCACACTCTAATCTTTCCATTCTTATTCAATACGATGACTATGCTCAATTTCGTAGATGAATCTTGCTATCATTAGCTTGTCAATTTCTTCCTTGACGGCATGGATGTGCCTTGGATTCATGGGATACTGTCATTGCATGACCGGCATTGCGTCAGGTGTCATGGGTATGTTGTGACTTACTACACTCGGGTCTACCCCTTTAAGCTCTTCTAGGGACCAAGCAAAGATGTCTATACACTCTCGTAAGAGAGCAATGAGACTTGATTCCTCTTCCTCAGTCAAGTCATTGGCTATAAAGACAAGTTGGGTTGTCTCCCCTTCCCTGGCTAAATTGACCTCCTTGACCTCGGTGGGCCCTTCAATTGGTTCGCTCGCTTGCCCTTGTCGTTTGGCTCCAAGCAAGATCACTACAGTATCTCCTTTTTTGAAGTTCATAAATGGCTTTGGTAGGTCTTCTAGTTTTCGCTACTCTTCTGCATGTGTTTCGTTAGGTAGCTTCCATCATTCCTCCCTTAGCCATCATCAGTGCCTTAGGTGGACAAGTAGGTCCCACTTGGTGCATCTAGTCTTGGAAGGTTGAGGAATTTTCGAATCTCTATCTAAGCTAACTTTCAACTCAGAATCGAGCTCTTCCTCTTCATGTTAGAAGAGCTAGTCTCTCTTAGTGGTCGCATCTCGAAAGGTGAGTCCATTCTCAATAGTGGTGCGTTACTTGGCTAGGCTAGGCCTACCTCCTCGTAGTCAATTGTGCCTATGTCCTCCAACAAAGTTTGATCGCAATCCATGCGCATGACTCCTCTCTCTATCCTAAAGGCGTTTTACTTGTGTGGTCTTGAGTCAACTCCTATTTGTTCGATTACACACCCCCTAGTGTCATATTCTGTTAGTGTCTATTCCCCTTCGCTCCCATCATTGCAAGAACAATAGTCTTCATATTCGTCATGAGAGCTATCTTTGTCCTAGTGCTCATCATCTCCCAAGTTTTGATACATATCTTCTTGTTGGTCAGGGACTAGTGCCCAATTGTACATCAAATTTAAATCGTGCACCTTGGACCATCGCCACTTAGGCTCATCCAAGAGATCTTGGAGTGGTTTGAGATTCATTATTGGATTGCCCGCCAACTTTTCCGTCAAATATCCTAGGATCTCAAGGAGCTCTCGTCTATTGTTCGAGGCTCGGAATGTGACAGGGTTGAGTCTTCCGCGTAGACTTCCATCCATCATGCAAACTAGTACTGAGGGTGTGTCCTTGGGCTTGCCAATCGTCTTAATGACTTGTTTGTATTCCTCATTGTCAAAGAATGACAGGTCGATGGTAGCAAGAACGTGCATCCAGTCTCACTCGTCCTCAAGATACGATATATACTTGGTAAAGGGACCGTAGGATTTCCTAATCTGGCTACCGTCACCCTTCACCATGGTGGAGATGGCATCTAGGTCAACCGACATGGTCTTCCAAGTGTCCATCTCTACCCTTATAGCCTCTGTTCGATTACCTAGGAAGATGAAACCATTGCCCCAATCTTCTATGACTCTCATGTTGTGCATACAAGGTCCGGGCCTAGCAAGATATCTTAGTCCACTCCCTTCATGACTATAAAGTCAATAGGGAATTGAACTCTAGCAATCTTCACTGGCCAATTCTTTAACATGCCGAATGGTTTCACCTTCGTTTCATTAGCCAATGTGACATTGAGCCTAACAGTCTCGACCGATGGGTTATCGCAAGTTTGGAAATTGCGTGGCTTAGCACACTTACTCCCACTCTCGTATCTATGATTCCCTTTCTTATGACATCTCCAAGAGCTGCGATCTGCAGGACTACATGCATCACTGTGCCTTCCCAAAAAGCATTGGCGTGCAAGGTCTTGGGTATGGAGTGCATCATCATACTCGATATTTGCATTTTCGTGTCGTGCTCATGCAAGTCTACATGGAAGCTTGCTCATTTGATCCTTCAACCCATTGTTTCAGCTCTTGCCATAGTGTTGGATGCTGCCTAAGCAGGTCTCCTAAGCTTAGAGTCACAGGGGTGGTCACCAAAGTGCTAAGGAGGTTGCAAGCTGCTTGCCTCTCTCCTAACTCCGCGGTTCTTGGGGCCAATGTCCTTGACTCGTTTGTTGGCCCATAGCATTTAGACTTTATCTAAGCGACACTACTTATGGTGTCGTCACGTCCCTCCATTTTGGTCGTGGGGGTAAGACTGGTGTGCTTATGCTTGAGAGATCATCGATCTTGTCATCTAGTATGGGCTCAACATCTTTTAGGTGTTCTTGGGCTTCTCTCACCCACTCCTTCACTTTCTCAATGGCTTCAAGTTGGCGATTCGAGTTGGGGTACTCCCCGACCTTAACACTTCCCTTTTCAACCGTCTTCAGAGCTAACGTTTCTGCATCTCTCTCAATGACTTTATTTCAAGTAGGCAGTGTCATGGCACTTTCAGTTTTGACTGTGACCTAAGCATCTAGTCTCTTCTTCTTCCATCTCCGACTGTTCCTTCCCATTGAGGTTGCGTCGAGATTGCCAGGCCCTAGCAATTATATGTCGGCCTGCTTTGTCTACACGTGAGTCATGACATGCAATGGGATAGGTGTGGCCTCCCCATTGAGTGTCTCAACACCGAACAAGCCCAGTGGGACCGATGGCTTGTTTGCCAAACTAGAGGATGGCTTCCTTCTACGGCAATCCATGCGCATGACTCCTCTCTCTATCCTAAAGGCATTCTACTTGTGTGGTCTCGATTCAACTCCTATTTGCTCTATTACATGACCCCTAGTGTCGTATTCTATAGTGTCTATTTTCCCTTCGCTCCCATCACTGTAGGAACCATAGTCTTCATATTCATCGTGAGAGCTATCTTTGTCCTAGTGCTCATCATCTCCCAAGTTATGATATGTCTCTTCTTGTTGGTCAGGGACTAGGGCCCAATCGTACATCAAATTTAAATCATGCACCTCGGACCATCGCCACTTAGGCTCATCCAAGAGATCTTGGAGTGGCTTGAGATTCGCTTGCTGGATTGCCCGCCAACTTTTCCGTCAAATATCCTAGGATCTCAAGGAACTCTCGTCTATTGTTCGGGGCTCGGAATGTGACAGGGTTAAGTCTTTCGCGTAGGCTTCCATCCATCATGCAGACTGGTACTAAGGGTGTGTCCTTGGGCTTGCCAATCGTCTTGATGACTTGTTTATATTCCTCATTGTCAGAGAACAGCAGGTCAATGGTAGCAAGAATGTGCATCCAGTCTCATCATCCTCAGGATACGAGATATACTTGGTAAAGGGACCGTAGGATTTCCTAATCTGGCCACCGTCACCCTTCACAATGGTGGAGATGGCATCTAGGTCAACCGACATGGTCTTCCAAGTGTCCATCTCTACCCTTACAGCCTCCGTTCGATTACCTAGGAAGATGAGACCGTTGCCCCAGTCTTCTACGACTCTCGTGTTGCGCATCCAAGGTCGGGGCCTAGCAAGATGTCTTAGTCCACTCCCTTCATGACTATAAAGTCAACAGAGAATTGAACTTGTAATATCTCCCCATATATTAACGCAAGACAACCTCTCTCCCGCATGGGAAACCCCCCTAGGCTCAATTTTTTTCTAATTAATTAGTGCAAATTGTTTTATCTCCTCTCTCCCTTTCGACAGGATGTCAAGGAGAGAGAGAGAGAGAGAGAGAGAGAGAGAGAGAGAGAGAGAGGTGGACATGCATGCCATGTGGGGGGGAGGGGGGAGAGGAGGCCATGTGGCCCCTCTCTAAGCCCTCCCAAGGGGGCCATGAGGGCTGCCAGGTGGGCGGCGCCATGCTATCCACCCTCCCCACCTAGTCATTGAGGTGACCCCCCCTCTTCTTTATAAACCCCCCCTCCAGCAGCCGTCAGACCAAGGCGATGCCCTCCTCTTCACCATCATTATCAGCGTCGTCCTCCTCCTCTTCCAGGCTGCCGTCGCCAATGCGATCATCATCATCATCATTCCCCCTGCCATCGTTTCGTCAAAGAAAAAAAACAATACGTCATTCAAATCTATCACAAAAAGAGAGAATGAGCTTTTAGAAGCTTCTTGGAAGCTTCCATAGCATCCCCACTAAGGGTGTTTCACACGCAAGACCTGGGGGGAGCCTTTTGCAAGGCCAGGCCACATCATTTTGTGAACGAAGATCCGTATAAATTGGCAAGCGGTTGATGCAAATATTGCAAAAATTTCCTATGCATTCATCCTGCCATTTCAATGCAATTTCACCCAAGTCCCGCAATGGCCCCCAAAAGACGCGCAATCGGAGTTCATGCAAGAGTATCTATCCAGGATGGGGGATTGACCACTAATGGAGTATCCATGGCCAATAATTAGGTCCATCATCTCGCATTTTTAATAGAATCAATATCTCATAAAAATGCTTATGTGAATTTGCATGCAAAGAGAGTGTTCATTGTTTGCAAGGACAATTGGTCATATGGAATGCAATTGCATGCTAGGAATTATTAAGAGTTAATTGATCATGTTGTTGTGCAATAATGCATGCACCCATTTAGATGAAAAATGCATGATGGAATACACTTAAGACATATGCATTAGTGTGAACTGCTTTTGCATAAGAAGATATTTCCTAAGTAGCATTATTAAAGTCGACAAGGTCTTAATGATTCCTATACAAAGGAAATTTCCATAGTAATAATGGCATGTTACGGATTTCTTTTAAAAGGAGAAATTGCAAATGCACTAAACTAATTTTCACTGAACCCTTGCATTGAAAGAACTGCATGCATGAAACCTTGCACAAAAAAATAAAGGTGCTTGAAGGGATATGTTATGCATTGCATATAGCCAAATATCTATAGATCCATTAAGCCAAAATTGCGTAATAACTTTTCAAAGGATTAGATTCAAAAAAAAAGGGGGGAAATTGAATTAAAGGAGTTGCATTAAATATTGCAAGGGTAATGTCCAAGTTGCATCCATAGAAAGAACCTCCACGTGTGTCACATAAAATATCACATAAATTGTTGCATTCATTGGAAAGAAAGAGTGGAATTGCTTTGCATGCATCAAAGTTGTTAAGAAATTCAACGTTGTTTCGCAATCATTGTTGGGTTGTTAATAGTGAGAATATTGCCGAGTGAGATAAAAAAATCCAAGACTCTTATGTCAAGTTCTTGGTAGCTCCAAGATGGATACAAGACAATTGGTGTATGTGCACATCGTTAATGGGGCTTAAGATGGGATAAGGTGTGTACCATAAAGTACTATCTTGATCAGTCAGGATTAGAGGTAAAGGTACATAGAAACTTAAAGGGATCTAGGTGATAACCATCAAGTTGTTTTGGTGAAACCCTAAATCCCAAGGGGGAGAGCAAAACCTAGGAAGGCAATATATCATGATCGAAAATGGTTTAAGTAAGGATAAGCTAAGTTGCAATGCATCGGTGGCTTAAGGAACTTGTTAAATGGTTTATCATTGATGTTCTAATGAGGGTTGACCTTGTTAAAGATGGAAAAGAGGGTGCTAAGCAGAGTGGTTACTTGCTGGTTTGGAAAATGATGTTTTTCCTAGTAAATATTATTAGGCTGGTTGCTTCAGCTATAGATGATTTCCTAAAGGTATAATTAAGGAAGGACGGCACTAGCTACCCCTACAAACCGCCAAACCCTAACCAAGGGGGTTACGAATCCACACCGGTAATGTGGACCGAACCCGCCGCGAGAGGTCTCTTCGTGGAAATTACTTGGCATAGGAGGATGCTCGGGTGCCGGGGGGGCTCTAGCCGTAAAATCCCAATGCCTCCGGACCCTACATAAGTGTTCTACATGACTCAAGATGAGATCTCGAGGCCTTGATACTAGTTACAAGGCAGAATCTTGGTAGGATAAACCTTCAGGTTTTTATTTCTGGGAGAAGCAAGGGCTATTTTCTGCGAAGGCAGAGAGAGACACTTGATTTTTCTATATGGTCAGGAGACAAAGATTAACTTGGAAATAAGTTAAGGAATTGCTTGATCTTGTTTTATCTTGTCTTTGTGTTTGTGCCCTAATTTATGTGAACGAACCTGTGCCCTAATGGGTTAATTAAGGAAGCTGCTTTTATATGTCAAACATAATGTGGTAGGTAATTAGATAACCAAGCAACCCCAAGGAAAGCGCGATGGACGTGACCGTCGGGTCCATCCTACGGAAGGGTGGTCTCAGTTAGCCGAGAGCTTTCCTCAATGGATTTTATCAATGCGAACGTAAGATAGACAAGGACCTTAAAACTTGTAAGTTAAAACCCGATTCATGCCATTTTAGGGGGACCAGAATGGGACTATGCCTTATAGGCAGAGGGGTTGAGCGACGCATCCCTCTCATTTCCCATTCTCCTTGAACCAAGTGCAGCATGGATCGGCTTTGGTTCATGTGTTTCTGCACAAAGTAGGGCATCTGAAATCTGATGCTAGACATCCATTAGGAGACCCGATTGTTAGAAATCATGACTTCAGGTTGGTCCTAGTGGGGACAGCCAGATATGTTCCGTTGTGAAGCAGATTCGGGAGGTTCTAGCTGACAAACCCTATGTCATTCCTTGGGAGTTCCAGGTAGCATCTTCTAGGATTATCTCTCGATGGACTGCTAAAGGCGTGTTCCACAAATAGATAGGCAGACACGTTACAGTTGGTATCAGAGCAAAACTATGAGCGAAACGATAGATTATGTAATTGGGGTAGAGAGTGACAATGTCTGTGTCAGGAAAAAAATATGCTAACCTAACCATTTGCGTGCCACCCTAGGGTATCACACCAGCTCTCAGTCCAACCAAGGCCCAAGAAAAGAAGCTCCTCCTTAAGCAAATCAAACCTCCAGAGTTTGATGGCAAAGGGAAAAACATCGAGATTGATGCAGAGGTTTGGATTGAGTCAATGGAGGATTACTTCACTACTATTGGAACTGCCCAAGCAAATTAGGCCATGATCGCTAAGTTAAAATTGACTGGCGAGGCTCGGCTATGGTGGACGTAGTGGTGTAGAGACAGAGGCATCCCAGAAGCTACTATTACATGGGACAAACTAAAGGAAGCGGTGCAAGGAAGATACTTGCCGCCTGCCTATCACACATAGTAGATGAATGAATTTTATAACTTGAAACAATTGGGATTGACCTTGGAAGCCTACTACGCGAAGTTTGTTTCGCTATTAAAGTATGAACCACCCATGGACATTTCCTAGCAGGTGTCAAAATTCTACTATGAACTGGATTCTCCACTAAATACCCAACTAGAAGCAATGCGTCCATATGATTTGCAAGACACATTGATTAGGGCAAAGCCAATCATTCAAGAGCTTCAATCCAAGCCAAAGAGCCATTATGAGGACTATGACGAAGATGACTCAAGAGATCACGACAAGAGGTGCCACAAGTGTGGAGAGATAGGGCACATACATAAGAGATGCCCTAACCACCGATATTCCCTCTGCAATGAACTGGGATATATCCAAATAGATTGTCCTGAGATGGACCCTAGGGACCAAGAACCTGCAGGAAAACGAAGCCACCTAAGCTCTACTTTTGGCTTATATCATGAATCACATGATGATAAAGGCTTGGAGCCTGTTGTAAACTTTAGGGATGATTAGATATCCTAGGAAGATCTTCTTGGGTGTAACAAGTCTTGTACTTGGAATAAATCCTTCTTTTGTAAAGAACAGTTGGATCACATGAGTTGTGACAAGTTGAGTATTTTAGTAATCAATAGTGTAGCAAAAGTGTTAGGGTCCTAACCCACAGGTTCTAAGGTACAGTGATACTTACCATCCCCAAGTCTTTTCAAGATGAGGACATCTCGATTCCTCTAAGGGGGAGACAATGTACTATCTCCGCATATATTAACACAAGACAACCTCTCTTCCGCATGGAAAACTCCCCTAGGCTCAATTTTTTTCTAATTAATTAGTGCAAATTTTTTAATCTCCTCTCTCCCTGTCGACAAGATGTCAAGGAGAGAGAGAGAGAGAGAGAGGTGGACATGCATGGCATGTGGGTGGGGGGCGGGGGGAGATGAGGCCATGTGGCTATTATATTCAAAAAAAAGGGGGGAAATTGAATTAAAGGAGTTGCATTAAATATTGCAAGGGTAATGTCCAAGTTGCATCCATAGAAAGAACCTCCACGTGTGTCACATAAAATATCACATAAATTGTTGCATTCATTGGAAAGAAAGCGTGGAATTGCTTTGCATGCATCAAAGTTGTTAAGAAATTCAACGTTGTTTCGCAATCATTCTTGGGTTGTTAATAGTGAGAATATTGCCGAGTGAGATAAAAAAATCCAAAAACTCCTATGCCAAGTTCTTGGTAACTCCAAGATGGATACAAGACAGTTGGTGTATGCGCACATCGTTAATGGGGCTTAAGATGGGATAAGGTATGTACCATAAAGTACTATCTTGATCAGTCAGGATTAGAGGTAAAGGTACATAGAAACTTAAAGGGATCTAGATGATAACCATCAAGTTGTTTTGGTGAAACCCTAAATCCCAAGGGGGAGAGCAAAACCTAGGAAGGCAATATATCATGATCGAAAATGGTTTAAGTAGATAAGCTAAGTTGCAATGCATCGGTGGCTTAAGGGACTTGTTGAAATGGTTTATCATTGATGTTCTAATGAGGGTTGACCTTGTTAAAGATGGAAAAGAGGGTGCTAAGCAGAGTGGTTACTTGTTGGTTTGGAAAAGGATGTTTTTCCTAGTAAATATTATTAAGCTGGTTGCTTCAGCTATAGATGATTTCCTAAAGCGATAATTAAGAAAGGATGGCACTAGCTACCCCCATGACCCACCAAACCCTAACCAAGGGGGTTATGAATCCGCACCGAGAATGTGGACCGAAGCCGTCGGGAGAGGTCTCTTCGTGGAAATTACTTGGCGTAGGAGGACGCTTGGGTGCCGGGGGGGCTATGGCCGTAAAATCCCAATACCTTCGAACCCTACACAAGTGTTCTACATGACTCGAGATGGGATCTCGAGGCCTTGATACTAATTACAAGGCTGAATCTTGGTAGGATAAACCTTCAGGTTTTTATTTCTGGGAGACATAGGGCTATTTTCCTGTATGGGCGGGAGACAAAGATTAACTTGAAAATAAGTTAAGGAATTGCTTGATCTTGTTTTATCTTGTCTTTGTGTTTGTGCCCTAATTTACATGAACGAACCTGTGCCCTAATGGGTTAATTAAGGAAGCTGCTTTTATATGTCAAACATAATGTGGTAGGTAATTAGATAACTAAGCAACCCCGAGGAAAGCGTGGTGGACGTGACCGTCGGGTCCATCCTACGGAAGGGTGGTCTCAATTAGCTGAGAGCTTTCCTCAATGGATTTTATCGATGCGAACATTAAATAGACAAGGACCTTAAAAATTGTAAGTTAAAACCTGATTCATGCCGTTTTAGGGGACCGGAATGGGACTATGCCTTATGGGCAGAGGGGTTGAGCGACGCATCCCTCTCGTTTCCCATTCTCCTTGAACCAAGTGCAGCATGGATCGGCTTCATTTCAAGTGTTTCTGCGCAAAGCAGGGCATCTGAAATCCGGTGCTAGATGTTCGTTAGGAGACGCGACTGTTAGGAACCCTGACTTCATGTTGGTCCTAGTGGGGACGACCAGATATGTTCCGTTGCGAAGCAAATTCGGGAGACTCTAGCTAACAAACCCTGTGTCATTCATTGGGAGTGCCAGGCGGGATCTTCTAGGATTATCTCTTGATGGATTGCTAAAGGCGTGTTCCACAAATAGATAGGCAAACACGTTACAGAACTCCGGCGATATCACTGGCCAATTCTTTAACACGCCGAATGGTTTCACCTTCATTTCATTAGCCAATGTGACATTGAACCTAACAATCTCGAGCGATGGGTTATCCCAAGTTTAGAGTACTGCATGGCTTAGCACACTTACTCCCACTCCCGTATCTATGATTCCCTTTCTTGTGACATCTCCAAGAGCTAGGATCGGCAGGACTACATGCATCTTTGTGCCTTCCCAAAAAGCATTGACGTGCAAGGTCTTGGGTAGGGAGTACATCATCATGCTCGATATTTGTGTTTCCGTGTCGTGTTCATGCAACTCTACGGGGCAGTTTGATCATTTGATCCTTCAACCCATTATTTCCGCTCTTGCCATAGTATTGGATACTGTCTAAGCAGGTCTCCTAAGCTTAGAGTCACAGGGGTGGTCACCAAAGTGCTAAGGAGGTTGCGATCTGATTGCCTCTCTCCTAACTCCACGGTTCTTGGGGCCAATGTCCTTGACTCGTTTGTTGGCCCATAGCATTTAGACTTTGTCTAAGTGGCATTGCTTATGGTGTCATCACATCCCTCCATTTTGGTCCTGGGGGTAAGATTGGCGTGCTTATGCCTGAGAGATCATCAATCTCGTCATCTAGTATGGGCTCAATGCCTTTTAGGTGTTCTTGGGCTTCTCTCACCCACTCCTTCACTTTCTCAATGGCTTCAAGTTGGCGATTCGAGTTGGGTACTCCCCGACCTTAACACTTCCCTTTTCAACCATCTTCGGAGCTAACGTTTCTGCCTCTGTGCCAATGACTTTCTTTTCAACACACAGTGTCATGGCACTTTCGGTTATGAGGGTGACCTTAGCATCTGGTCTCTTCTTCCTCCATCTCCGACTCTTCCTTCCGATTGAGGTTGCGTTGAGATTGTTAGGCCCTTGCAATGATATGCCAACCTGCTTTGTCTACGCACAAGTCATGACATGCAATGGGTAGGTGTGGCCTCCCCATCGAGTGTCTCAACACTGAACAACCCCAATGGGACCAATGGCTTGTTTGCTGAACTGGAGGATGGCTTCCTTCTAGGGCAATCCATGTGCATGACTCCTCTCTCTATCCTAAAGGCATCCTACTTACGTGGCGTGGAGTCAACTTGTATTTGTTCAATTACACAATCCCCATGTGTCGTATTCTATAGTGTCTATTTTCCCTTCACTCTCATCACTGAAGGAACATGAGTCTTTATATTTATCGTAAGAGCTATCTTTGTCCAACTGCTCATGTAGAGGTGATCAACCACCAAGACCCACGGACTGCTTATTGTTTCAAGCGTTCAAAGCCAAGCACTAATGGCTACCTCTCACATAGCCGATGCACTATCCATCTCTATGTGTAGTGAACTTGCCTCCATGCCCGATTGAGTTGCCTCCTCTCCTGAGCACTTCAGTAGCTCCACGATCCAAGTGCAAGCTTCAAGCAATCTCAATCCTCAAGCTCCATGCTCGATCCTTCAAGCCATGAACAATTGTGGGAGATATGTAAAGGGCTAGGGGACTAGGGACGGAGCGAGTCGACCAAGGTCACTGGACATACCTAATTTGAGGACTCTTAGGTGTTGTGCTGTGATTGTGAGTGCTTTTTCTTTTTCTTTCATTGTTTCTTTCTTTATTTTCTTTTATTGCCATTTTTTAAATTTCTCTTTTTTTTTCTTCTTTTGCTTTCCTTTTTTTTTTGAAATACAACCATTGCAATACATTGAGGCCATCAGCCTTTCATTTGGACTCGGAAATATAGAGAGTCAAAGACTGTGAAAATGGATATTACAACGATGATTGTTATTAGCCTCATTGATGGGGGAACAATTGTGAAGATGGGGAGATACACTTGAGATTTTTCAAAACCTCTTTGTGACATGCGATGTCGATACAATTGATGTAACAACTATCACGAGCCAAATGTAGAGTTTGACCCAAAAAGAGAGAGTAGCCAATGACTATGCTTTGGGCCATGCGATGTGGGCAGTCATCGTGGTTCTTTGTACCTAGTATTTCTATTGCTTTTTATGTGATGGCTCCTTGTGGGGTTGGTGGTCTTGTGGCATCTTGGACATTGAACGCTTTCATATAGAGACATGTGCATCCTATATCCACTTGACAACTCGTGAGATTACATGCAAGTCATATGCCTCAACTATAATGAACAGGTGCAATGTAAAGAGACATCACTTATCTGAATCCCATGGTGTTAACTTAGATACGTATCACCCGTGCTTGATTTTCTTTTTCTTTTGCTAAAGATGTGAAATATATTAAAAGTAGATATGGAAGGTTTGTATAGTTGGATTAAAAGTAGATATGGAAGGTTTGTATAGTTGGGGAACCTGTCCCCATTTAACCATCTAAAGACAAAAGGTCATGGCTAGGTAGCACTTGGTAAGCATTTTATACAAGATAGGGCTATTCTATTTGTATGAGGTAGGGTGAGTCTGGGTGATGAGGCGACGGGGGCATTGGTGGCAAGGGGCTCCTATCATGCCGGGCAGGGGAGATATTGGCTGGGACCCAAATGGTGTAGTCCCTGGTCACTATCGTTTTAAAAATGCTTTTAAATAATTCATCAAATTCCCTCTTGTTTTTAGCTTCCTTCTCTTCTTTTGAGCACCTAGTGCCTAAGCATCTGGTGAGGGCCTGCACGGAAGGGGTTGCCTCCCCCGGGCATTCCCTTGAGCATTCCTCTGACTAAATTGGGGATTTTTCAGCCTGTGTCTTGGGCGGTGTCATTTTGGTCCTCGTCTGGGTGCATACCTCTTTAGGGTGGCACATAGCGTTCTAGTGGAGGTGCTTGTGCCGTATGTTCTACGACAGAGAGCTTCGTTGCAGGTCAATTGCGTCGTGTGCTCCATGACGGATTCCTGTGAAGGGACTTGCAAAATGTGAACCAAGGGTTAGGCCTTGAGGCATGATAGAGCTATTCGCCTGAAAGGAATTAAACAATGGATTATCATGTGTATATGACGAAGAGGGGGGATGCAAGGCATGTAGTATTTGTTGTAGAGGGTCGGCCCTTGTGATGATATTTGTCTTGGCTCAACTGTGGGGTGGATTCCAACCGGCAGCAGATTTTTGCCTATGCCAAGTTGCTCAAAGTGGTTGTGAAGGAGTGGGGGAGGGCTCGTCACCGGAAGGATAGATTGAAAACGGGGGAAAGCGTGTAGAAGGAGATAGTGCCTCGTCTACGTCATCAGAGGTGTTGGTTAGGGCTTCGCATGGTGGCAGTGAGAGCTGCATGCTCTCCCTCGGAGGTGGAAATTGTCACATAACTTCTAAACATGTGGTGAGAGAAGGACCTGAGAAGCTCAGCCTATCAAACCCAAACTTTTCTCCTTGCACTTGACTATCATTGCTTGTGTGTGTTGGTACTATCTATGCACAGTCTCAAAACTCATTGTTTATTTATGTACACCATGAATCCATGTCACTTCGTGAGGATAAGAACCAATTGTAGAACTCATGATTGTACTGGAGTGTGGCACATGCATCCAGTACTCGTAGCAACTTACTTAATAACAACAGATATTTTGCAACATCAAGTAGCATGGTTCCTTGTCCAAGTCTACTCGCAACATGTAGCTCCTCCTCAGTGAGAACCTTATCAACCAGAGAGTTCTCTTGGCTAGTTCTGGCTAAGTCCATACCCCGAATAGTAGTCAGTACTCGGAAGGAAGTTGGCGCACAAAGGTTGGGTCTCTTTGAGACCACCATTTGGCCAATCGCTCCTCTAAGACCATCATAATCTGGGCTCCTAGTTTGTTCATTGTAATGCGGTTTTCAAACCAACATTCTTCAAATTGACTTCAACCCTTTGATTGTTGCTTAAGTTGCTCTATCTCTAAGAGATTTGGTTGGCAAAGTGCTTCATTGAATGTTATAGTTAAGCGTAGTTCGTCGGCCTCCTCATCAGAGATGAGTTGCATGCGCTTCGTAGTGCTTGTTAAGACATTCTTGCTCTTCCCAAGATAGAGGACATGGCAAGTATTCCTCAAGTTGCTCCTTAGGGAATGTGCCCATGTCTACAAGGACGTAGATGCGTACGAATAATTTGAGTTTAGCGTCCAACTCAGTCAAGCACTCTATGACACTTCTATGTTCTATGAAGGCTTGCTCGGTAACCATCTCCTACAAGGTTCTAGGAGTTTCTCTAGGCTTTAGCATAGCTAGGGGGGTCGGGTCTAGATGAGCAAGTTTGGTCAATGCTAGGATTGCTTATATCCTTGAGGTTTTCGTGTTTCTCTTGAGGCTTTGTTGTTATTGTGTCATGGTTTCCCTTGGATGTGACTGGTATAGTTCAGTCAACCTGTTGTGATAGTGTTGTATCCACTCTTGATTGGTCAATGTAAGTTCTGTGTCGGTGGATTGAGTGTTGCAAGTAATCGTTGATGGTAATGGTTGTTTTGACTTGTTAGAACACATGGATGTGTCTGAGGTTTCGCCGTTGTTAGGAGAGATGGCAATGGGTTCCTTAGTGGGTGGATTCAATGCTTTATTCCCAAGTTCTTCCATGCTCTTGGTCTCAATCTTCTTGGCGTCCACAACCACTTGTAACTGTCATTGTTTTCGCTCTTTTCTCCTCTTGTTCTTGGGCAATGAAGGTGTGTCCTAATGACTCAGGATCCTGAACTAGGTCAGCATTGATGTGCTTGGTTGGGTCTTAGCTCTCTCTTTCTCCAATGTGTTCTCATGGGACGTAGCTATGACCTGCTGAACAACCTTGCTAGGTTGATTGGTCAGATGCACCATCTCCTTGACCACATCTTCGAGAGTTTTCTCCTTAAGCCTAGGCTTTAGGTGCTTCGGCAGTGCTGGAGGTGTCAAGGATGTTGGCTGCGACACCTTTTTCATCGGTGAATTGCTAAGGACACATTCTGCAAGGGGCATCGTCATGGCCAAAGGCTATGACTGCTATGATTCTTGATTGGAAGTAGTAGCAACTAGTTCAATGGAGTGGCTACTATTAGTCGACTGTGGTGTCAAGTCCTTAGGCAGATTGGAAGTGGTTGTGCCTTTTGTTTCCCTTTGAGCATTCACTTGTGCAGATCGAGAGCATCAGTTGAGCTAGTCATAATGGATTGGACAGGCATATTCTTAGGCTGAGAGCTAAGGGTGGGGTCATGTCCCACCTCTTGGACATTTGGAAGCTTCGATGGAGATGGAGATTAGGATTGCATAGCTACACTTGATGACTACTGTTGTGCTTCCTGTGTCCGTTTAGAAAAAGAGGGTGTAGGAGATTTGGGACTCCTAAGTGGACTTGGCACTAGCTGAACGATTTGCTCATGGCTATTAAATGACTCTACCATTTGCTTTATTGAGCAATTAGCCTTATCATGAGTAACACTGCACCCTCGGTGCTCATTATCCTCTTGGAAAGTCAAAGGCTCCTTGGGCACTAGTGGCTTTTGTGCACATTCAACGGTTACATCTAATATCCATTTGTTAAGCACGCTAGGTTGAGGATCTACCTTTCAAATAGTCATGTTTGGTTTCTTACTTCGAGACTTGGATTTTCGTTTAGATTTCCTTGTGTGCTTCTTTGCTTTTGACACGATCTGGCCTTCAGGTGATAGAGGAGGTTTAGCAGGGGGTTTTGGTATCCAAATCCATTGGTTACCTGTGTAATACCCTTGAGCACGTAGCAACACTTTGGATATCCATCGCGGCGTTGTGCTGGCTCTCCATCGATACCTCCGTCTATAAGGCTTGGGCTTCTTTTGTGGTCTTCTACGATATTTGTAAGACCAAAGCCTATCCTTAGTATTATCTCCTGACCTTCTTGTTTCGAGCATGGCCTCACTCATTGGTTCTCTTTGTTCAACATGCACTTGTACCAAGTCTTTCAGCAAGTCCTTGCTCTTGTTACTAGGCTTGCCCAATATGTCAAAATGTTCATTATCCTTTCCTTGAGGTTTGATGAGTTCACCTTTACTAAAGGTTGTGATTATCCTCACACCCAATAGTGTCAAGTGTATCCTCTGCGCTACGTAATTGGCCTAACACTTCATCGCCCTTTTGAAGGGTCGTCTTAGGAGGGTTTCCTTTCCACAATTAGCACTATTTGAAGGAACATGGAATAGGATGGGCAAGCTTTTAGTTTCAATAGTTACAAGGATTTTGCACTTCCTTATAAGTGCTTGTGGGTGTCCCTCGTATAAGGACTAAGTGTTGCATTAGTTGATGTGAGCTCTGGTTGGTCTAGTAGGGTCCATGCTTCATAGGTCAAGATATTAAAATCAACTCCTTCATCAATGAGAGCATCGACACAGTGCTCCCTTTTTACGGTGAGTTTGACCCTAAGATAAGTAGGCAGTACTATGTCTTCATCTTCCGGGTCTTGGCTCTAATATATGCCCTTGAGTCCCCGACTGCACAACTCGATGTGGATTCTCTACTAATGTCTTGCATCGTTTGGGTAGTGCCATTTAAGGTGCATCTATTGTTAGGATTGTCATTTCTAATCATTCTTCTAGTTGTAGCTCGACGTTATTCCGTTTCGTTTTGACTAGACGCAGTCTAAATGCAACATATACATGCTTTTATGGTGTGGCCTTTTTGCCCTTGTTGGCTAGATTGGCCCATTCAGGTTCTACGGTCTTTGTTTGTCCTTGTTCGGGTATGGGCTTTTGGTTGTTGTTTTGCAAGTGAAAATCTATGCTTGTGCAGAGCCATTACTACATTAGGATCTAACTTGGATGACCTATCATGACGCATGTATTCTCTCCAACCTACTTGGGGGAGAGTCCCCTCTGTGGGGTTTTGGGGGGGGGGGGGGGGGGGGGGGGGTCCCGTTTGGCCCCAAGGTCGTTACAGTAAACACCATGAGCGATTTGAAGGACGTTCGTAGCCAAGTTTTGAACTACTTGCTCTAGATTTCAGTCTAGTGATAGATCTATGATGTGCTTTCGGATCTATATGGTCTGTGGGTCGGTTTTGAGGTCTATACGTTAAATATTTGAAAAAAATCCAAATTTGGCCCAACAGGTCCGAATTGCAAGGGCCGAATGTCCGATCCGACTTGTCCAAATGGCTAAGGGCCAAATGAGAAGGGCCAAATGCAACTGGTCCAAATGTCAAATTCGGACAGTCCGACTGTGATTGTTCAAGGGCCGAATGGCCGAATGGTAGTGGGCCGAGTTGGCAGGGCCGAGGGCCGAATATCAAGTTGGTTAGAATGGTTGACTTGGACGGGCCGTGTGATGAGTGTCTGAGTTAAGTGATCCAAGTGGTTGGCATTCGAGTCAAGTGGTCCAAGTCATATAGGCCAAGGGCCTATTCTGGGACTTGGTCAAGAATCGTCGTCACTCGAATGGGCTGAACGCGACGTGTTTTTCACCAAACTTGCATAGAACTTGTCGCGTCGAATGATTGAGGCCTTCCTACTGGTGGAGTACCTCCAAATCCTGGCTACTCATGTAGAAGAAGGTGTGGGAGTACCTGTAATGGACGAAGAACTCCTCGGCAACAAAATTGAAGGAGGTCCACACAATGAAGCTCTCCCTCTCTCTCCAGCTCCCTGAATTTCTGAAATGCAAACTAAGGTCTCTCCTACCACTCCTAGCCTCCTATTATCCTGCCCAGACTTGCATTCACCTTAGTCTTGCTCCCCTTACCAACATTTAACCCAAAAATTTCATTTTTTGCCCTTCTTTTTCCTGTTTCAACCTGTTATATAGCAACATAAAACCCTACTGCATGCTCAAATGTTTTGCTCCTATCTTTCCCAAATGCAAACAAAAAACATAAAGAAAGTACCTATGCTACTCCAACCTACCTTCCCAATTTCAAAAAACCAAAAACCTACTTGCTAAGGAGATTGAATACCTCCTCAAACTCCCTCACTTCCTACCTATCTACCTCAAGCACCGGTTCTGGAAAAACCCTACTTCAATGCTCAATTTGAAGCATGCAAGCGCTTAAGGCTTGAATCAGTTGGTTTCGATAACGGAACAAAAATGTAGAGGTTATCAATTGCTAAGACCCACAGATCGTTAATTGTTTCATACGTTCCAAGCCGAGCATTAATGGCTACCTCTCACATAGACGATGCGCTATCCATCTCTACGAGTGTAGTATCCCTTTTGGGCAGCCATCCCCTTATCCCCCTTTTTTACATGGCCGGCCATAGCCTCTAAGCCCTTTTTCCATTGTCCTCCTATCTTTCTAGCTTCCTTCCTATCGCCCATCTACCTTTACAAATTGCACGGGTGAAAGCCCGCCGGCGCTCTTAAATTAAATCATGATGCGCCTTGCACTCTTTTACAAAAGTATTAACTTGCGCTTTTTCTTATGTGTCGTTTTCCTTTATTTAAGACTTTTTTGCACTTCTTGTGTTTCCATATTCTTCTTGAAGTGTCTTTGTCTTCCGTTCCACTTTTGCCTTAGCCTTGCCCTCCACTTTAGATTTTTCAGATTTTTCAGCTTGTTTGTTTGAGGGTTAACATTACCCCCCTCCTAGATGAGTGTCAATCCCATGGCACTCACCATCGAAGGTAGCAGGCTTTGGTATGCACCAAAGACGTGGGTGGAAGGGACGTATGTGGTTGCCTTGGAGCAGCATCTAAACTTCTGTACTAGGTCCTACCCTTATTGCCTAAGCACAGGCCGAAAGCTTGTGAGCATTGAGTGAGATTAGTGAGGCCATTGGCCTCGCAGACCTGCTCGAACTGCTTTATGAAGCTATAGGGGTTGTCGGTTGCTTTGCTACTATGGGAATCTTCGACTGGCTCTTAGAGCCTTGGCTAACTCCAACCCTGCCAGTAGTGATGTTGCTAATACTGCTGCACTTTGCTCCGCTGTCATGGCTCAACTTACCCTCACTCTATGTATTGTGTGTACTATTTTCTGTGCACTATGCGCAATCAAGATTTTAGCTTTTCTTAAGTGTGTTTTGAGTGTTGGAAGTCAGAGTGAGTGAGAAAACAAAGTGTCCAAGCGGCTCTTGCACTCTCGTTTATGGTTTTTCATAATAGGCTTGTATGTTTGTCCTCATCGGGTTATAGGGTTTTTGTTGCGCCTTCCGCTCAGTCAAGATTCTATTAGGGGTCTACAACTCCGCTTGATTCCGCTAACATGCCAGATCGCTAGATAGTCGACTAGTGTCGTCTCTACGTCTACGTCTCATTGATTCTTCTATTCCTTGCGCCAGAAAGGTGTTTCAAGTGTTTGTATGGTCTTAAGAGGTTCGTACGATCGATATCTAGGTGGGTCTGGTGTAAAATTTAAGAATTAAAAAAAAAAATCATATTCAGCCCAATAGGTCGAAACGACACGTGGCACAAGTGGGCTGAGGCCAAATATGGAGTTCGGATGGGCCAAATGGCTGAGGGCTAAGTGGATGCTATGTCCGAGGGCCGAGTGGATTGGGTTGAGTTGGGTAGGCCGAGGGTCGAGGGCTACGTATATGAATGTGTGAGGCTAGTTTTAGACATGCTGAATGGCCGAAGATGAGTAGCCAAGGGCCAATTCTGGGACTTGGCCCAATATCAAGCCGCTCGGATGGGCCAAACGCAACATGTTTCTTGCCGAAACGGTGAAAAATTCGACACGCCAAGAGATTCAAGGCTTCATACTTGTCAAGAACTTCCAGATCCTATCTATGGTTTAAGGAGAAGGTTTGGATATACCTAACAGGCAACAAACTTGTCGGTGACAAGATCGAAGTGAATCCACGCAATGGAGCTCTCTCTCTTTCTCTCTCTCTCTCTCTCTCTCTCTCTCTCTCTCTCTCTCTCTCTCTCTCTCTCTCTCTCTCTCTCTCTCTCTCTCTCTCTCTCTCTCTCTCTCTCTCTCTCTCTCTCTCTCTCGGTTTCAAATGAGCTCTCCCTTGGCCTCTTGGCTATTAAACCCCTTCCCGGCAAAGGTCTTGCCACTCCTAATCACTCACTTGTCAACCTTAATCCCCTTGAGCACTCTTTTTCCCAGTCTTTCTTGATTTGTGCCTTGTTTGGGCATGTTGTACAGCAGCAAACCCTATGCTTTTCCAATCCGATTTCTTAATCCTAACCTACTTTAAATGCAACAAGAATCGAAAGCAAAGTACTGAAATCATTTCTCCTACTCTTCTAATCATCAAACCATCAAAATAACCAATATACTTAGTTGTTGTGAATATTAAAAAACCCAAAACTTCCTACCTATCTCAAGCTCTGGTTCGGGGATGAAACCCTTACTTCAATGCTCGATTTGAGGCGTGCAAGTGCTCAAGCTTGAATATGTTGATCCCAGCAACAATGGAACAAAAATGCTCAACCACCAAGATCCATGTATTGCTTATTCATTCAAGCATTTTAAGCGAGCATCTATGGCTATCTCTCACCTAGCCGGCGCGTCTTCGATCCTACTGTAGTGAGCTTACCTCGATGCCTGAATGAGTTGCCTCCTCTCTCAAGCACACTAGTAGCTCCACGATTCTTGATGCAAGCTCAAGCATCCTCAAACCTCCACCTCCAAGCTCCATCCTCCATAGCCGCGTGCAAGACAAGAGAAGAGAAAACAAGAGAAGGAGAAGAAAGGAGATGGTGGAGAGCTTCACCTCCTTGATCCCTCACCCTCACACAGTCACTCCTTTACACTCTCACACTCCCTCTCTTAAGCACACACAAGCAAGAAAAGAGAAGAGAAAAAGAGAATAAGAGGAGTCTCTTGTTGCCATGCACCAAAGAATGAGCTCTCATTCACTTTTTGAACTTTATATACACGCCCTAAAATCCCACGGGCACCCATCCCCTTTTTTACATTACGGGCCATTGTTGCAAGGTCTTCTTTCCCATTCCCTTCTACTTGGCCTATTTCTTTAGCCTATGCCCGCCTATGCTTGTCTACCCTTTTACAATTTGCACAGGAGAGATCTTGACACTTTTTTACAAAAGTTTCGGGACACCTTTCACTTAAAAATGCGCTTTTGCTTTTAACCTGATTATAGAGGCCGCTCTTGTGCCTTTGCTTGTTCTTCGTCCTGCTTCTTCCGTTTCGTCCGTATTTTACTTCTTTTTCTTCCACCTCGAGCTGGGGTTAATAGTGATTCAATTGTCACAAGTTTTTCAAAGGAATGCCAAATTACAAGGTACATTTTAATAGGTTTTGCTTGGAATTTCTCTTCCATTGAAAAATCTTGCTTAGAGTAAAAGTATACGCTTTACACACAATTCATCATCACATTTATTGAATTGAAAACATGAATCAAATACCCATTTAATCAATAATTAAGAGGTGTGTTTGATTTCATGATTAGTGTCCCAAACTCTATTGTTTTATAAGAAATAAGAGACATTGGTGGTTTCTAGGACTTGAAATTAGTTGCACTTTACAAGTAAGGGGCTACGAAGACTACATTGAAAAGATAGCCCACCATCTCTTCGCCTCCTCTTAAAATACTACTTGTAGCCAGACTTCTTAGCTTTACACTCAAACTTGGTAGATCCTTTTTAAAGTTACTAGATTGTTATTTGGTTTTGGGTGGTTTGATAGGAGGGCATGCAATTGAAATGATTTACAAAGTGGGATAACCAAAACTTTACAAGAGCAGACCCAATGACATCCCTTTTGCATTCATAATCTTAATTGCCACCATGATCAAGTGTTCATGGGGGTCTTATATGGACCCAAGGACATTCCTTTTGCATCCATCATCTTCATTTCCACCATGATTAGGTGTTCATGGGGATCTTATACATGGATGATTTCATAATCCTTGTCTCCTATTGACATATGAAAGTTGCCTATTGATGAGAGTGATGGAGGGATTAACCATTTGGACAACTAATGGAGGGGCATGGCTAAAGTTTATCGCTTGCTTTTGATTTTATTAAAGTACTTTTTTCCTTATTACTTAGGATGTCACACATGTTAGTTCATGTTGTCAAGTTGCCTACTAATGGACATGATTGGAGAACTGGCCATATGGCAACCAATGGAACTAAGCAATAGCCAAATTCGTAGCTCTGCCTCCTCCATTGCTTGCCAATAGGAAGTAGGGGTGTCATGATCCTTAACTCTTATTGGCATATCAATTTGCCTATCAATGAAAATGATGGAGGGGCTAGCCATATGGATTACCGAGATAGAGAAGAATGGAAGGACATTAGCACTTGTTTTTAACTTTAGCCAAGCACATTTTTTTCCATAAAAGTTACTAAGGATGTCTCACATGTTTAAAAGTGAGTTGGAATTATCTAGGTTACTATGAAGCCCGCCTTTTCCTAACAATCTATTCATAAGGTAAGTCATAAGGTGAGTGATAACCATTCTTATTAAGATTAGGCTCAAGTAAAGTGGCCTCTTTTCAAGAGAGAGAATATTTTTGGATTGAAAGATGTTCATCTTATGTTAGCACTCTTTGTTAAATTCCCAAAGCTTTATGTCAAAATTATTTTTTGCATGTAAAAATAGATGCTCATTGTTGCTATATCTTAGTTATTCCAATGCCTTATTGCTCTTTGAAGTACTTGAATGAGAGCATATACAACTAATTGAAAATGTAAAGTACAATCAACGTAAATATAAAAAATGCATATATTTTCATTTTATGCTAGAAGAAAACTGTCATATGATCATTCATGTAGTTATGCTTCCATCACAACTTTTATTATTCCCAAGGTTCTCTCTTACCTTTGCCCTAGTTTGGAGTTCTTGCAAAACAAAACATGTTAGGAAGGAAATGATGATGTAAAAAGATTTGATATCCATAGCCCTATACAACTAAATGTTTTAGTATGAGCTATTCTACATATAAGTGAATTCGGCATGCACAAGTAATGGGAGTCGCTATGGTGAATGTGTGGAAGGATGACTTGACTTGGACTCCTATTTTTCTAGGGAAACTACCAATTGCAAACAAGAGTATTGAGTTAATCAACACCATTCACATGTATGTGTCACACAAAACAATCAAAAGATGTGGTTCCTCAATCAAAATGCAATGATCTCATTGGTTTACTACACTATCACTCTAGCTAAGGTCACTACCTATGTATGGATGGCAATAAGAGATATGGTTGAAGTCCATCTTGTGGGTCAATTGACTTGCATCTAGAATGACTATAAGTCACAAAATTTCAATTTCTCAATCGAAGATGTTAAAGTGGCTCGAACCTCTACAAACTCAATTGTAGCATACTAATTTATTATTTTACATGTAGGCTTGGGAAGCCCCGAACCTTCAGAGGGCTTCTCGAACCTTACCCCCTTCCCAAACCTCCCTTTTTAAATCAAAGTTTTAATTACTCCTTTCTCTCTCTCTTCTCCCCTTCTTTTATTTAAATATTTTAATTAAATTTAAATATTTAATTTTAACCTTGCTATTTTTTAATATTTTCCCCCTCTCTTAACTAAATCTATATTAATTTATTATTTTGGTTGTAGATTCAGGAAGTCTTGAACCTTTAGAGGGCTTTCCGAACCTACCACCCTTCTTGAACCTTCCATTTTTAACTAAAACCCTCTCTCTCTTATGCGTAATCTCTCCCTCTCTCTTTTCCCTCCCCTTTTTAATTAAACCCCCCTCTCTCACATGTAGGCTCTCTCTCTCTCTCTCTCTCTCTCTCTGTCTCTGTCTCTCTCTCTCTCTCTCCCTTTATAAATTAAAGTTTTAATTAATCGTCTCTCTCTTCTTTTTCTTTTTTATTAAATGTTTTTAATTAGATTAAACTTCTTAATTTAAACTTTGTTACCTTTTTATCATTTTTTGCCTTCTTTCAATTAAATATTTCTAAAAGCCTTTTTATAATCAAAATTTTAGAGAGGGGGAAAGGGAAAGAGAAGAAGAAGAGAGAATATGAACATAGAGAGAGAGAATTATAAAGAGAAGAGATGAAATATAAAATTTAGAGAAGAAAGGAGAGAGGGAGAAAAACTATGAGAGAGAAAGCAAAAGAAATGAGAGGTAACGAGAGAGAAGAGAGAGAAAAAAGGAGAAGAAATGAAAAGAGAGAGAGAGAGAGAGAGAGAGAGAGAGAGAGAGAGAGAGAGAGAGAGAGAGAGAGAGAGAGAGAGAGAGAGAAGGAAAAAGTAGGAGAGAGAAAAGAAAAAAGAAAGAAGAGAGGAGAGAAAGGGAAAAGAGAGGGAGAAAAAAGATAGAGAGAGAAAGAGAAGGTGAAAGAGAAGTGAGAAGAAATGAAATAGAAAGAGAGAGAGAGAGAGAGAGAGAGAGAGAGAGAGAGAGAGAGAGAGAGAGAGAGAGAGAGAGAGAGAGAGAGGAATAAAAGAGAAGAAGAGAGAGAGCAAAAGAAAAAGACGAGAGAGAAAGAGAGAGAGAGAGAGAGAGAGAGAGAGAGAGAGAGAGAGAGAGAGAGAGAGAGAGAGAGGAAAGAAAAAAAATTAAGGGAGAGAAAGTGAGAAAAAATTGAGAGAGAGAGAGAGGGGTAAGAAGAGAAAAAATGGAGAGAGAGAGAGAGAGAGAGAGAGAGAGAGAGAGAGAGAGAGAGAGAGAGAGAGCAAGTTTGTTGACATAACCTTGAAACTTTGAGGTCAAATTAGTACAAACTTTGAGTATAGACGAAATTTTAAAGTTTGTGTATAAAAGAGATTGTATGTATCTTTGACGTTTTATATTACAAATTTAATAATTTACTTTTAGTTCTACATTTGATATGTGAGAGAGAGAGAGAGAGAGAGAGAGAGAGAGAGAGAGAGAGAGAGAGAGAGAGAGAGAGAGAGAGAGAGAGAAAAGAAAGAAAGAAAGTTATATTAACGTCTACAACAGGCCAAGTTGGCCTATGAGACCAAAATGTTGCATAGAAATGTCTGGGAGATTTCAAAAGTCCCAGTGAAGCTAACATTTATGCTATGTTGAACTAAATCGAGTAGGTACAAAAATGATATCTGGACTAGATACAATCTAGAGGTACTCCCAGTGCGGTGTGGAACTGCTCCTGGGGTGTTCATCCTAAGATGTCCCGCATGGGTCAGTCCAGCATGGAGAGGCTAAAGCGGCGGGGCAGAGAGAGAGAGAGAGAGAGAGAGAGAGAGAGAGAGAGAGTTTAGAAAGAGAGAGGGAAAAGAGAAATAGATTATTGAGTGAAGTTGGCATGCGATAACTTCGCTTGCCACTTCCGACAACTTTATACTATTGTGGGAAGCTTCGCGGCCTAGTATTTTGTCTCGAAACGTGCATGTAATGCTAGTAGCATTTATTTTTCTCCAATAGCTTTAAGAATGCGGGGGTAGTGGGGAGTCCTACAAACAGAAGGCACAACACAATTTGTTGGGTTTACTGCGAAAACTGAAACCATTTTTTGGACTTGTAACTATACCAAAAGAGCAAACGTTTGAACTTTGGAAATAAGGGCCCTCTTATCATTATGGGAAGCCACAAGTGATACTATGGTGTAAATAAGCCTGTTTGGTCACGTGGATGAGGGCAGTTGTAGTCCGTAATCATAGGCTCACCATACACACACACACACACACACACTCTCTCTCTCTCTCTCTCTCACACAGAGAAGTCCCCGAGTCCCCACCAGTACCGGCAACATTCCTCTCTCACAGGCTGTCCCATTACTCATTTCGCAGTTGGAAGGAAAAAAGGAGAGAAAGAATATGAATATAGCCTAGCTTTATGTATAGGCAAGGCATCCCTTGCCTGCTACTCTACAGTTCCACCATCATGTCCATGTGACCAGGCTTCCTTACCGAGGTGCCGAGGCCCTTCCTCTTCTGCTCCTCCTTACTATTATGACTTTCTTGTATCTAGCGGCTAGCCAGAAAAGCTACGTTTATTTAATTTTGACTGGCAGCAATGCCCACACACAGTCTCGTCGCTCGAGTCCAATCTTCCAAGTTCCATCCTGATGAGAACTGCAGAGCAGTAGTAGCTTTGAAGTCACATTCGTAGTACACCTCGGTAACCAAGTGGGTTCTGCCCAGACCCCCTCTTTTCTCAATTAACGCCTCTCTCCCTCTCCCTCTCTCTCTCTCTCTTCTCTCTCTCCATTGCCCTGCCCACGCTTCAGTTCTATCCCTCTCCCTCTCTCTCCCTCTTCTATCTCTCCATTGCCCTGCTCCCACTCTAAAGATTTCTCCTGTGTCGTACCGAGTTTAAGCTGCTGGGACAAGCCAATTCAAGCTGCAGCACCACTTGCTTGCTGGTGCTGCCAAGCAAGTCTCCGAGAAGCATAACAAATGTTGTGCTACGAAGCTCTTGAGTGAAGTTTAAAGTGGACAATTATCTTTAAGGAGCAGTATCATCAGACCTCTGCTCTTTTTGTAGGTTGGAGAGAGAGAGAGAGAGAGAGAGAGAGGAGAGGTGAGAAAGCAAAGCAGCTTGTTGTATTGGAGGGAACCCTGTCATGGAGCCACCTTCTTCCTCCCAGCCCAACCGGAGCCACCCTCGGGTGATTGGATCATGGGCGCGGCGCACAGGGTTCAAGAGCAATCTGTCAGGTGAGAGCGGGAGCGCCGCGAGCGACTCCGATGCACGAGACTTGGAGATGAGCATAGGTGCAAATGCAGGATCTGGGAAGCCAGCAGCACCAGTAGTGCCAGCAGAGTCCCCTGCAGTTCCAGAGCTCATGGCCAGAAGTGGCAGCGGCGGCATTGGACGTAGAAGAGAGAATGGCAGAGCCAAGGGAGACGGGCATCTCTCTAACAAGGGCGTTGAAAACCATACCGCATCACCAGCTCCTGCCCCTGCCCCTGTTCCTGTCTCAGCATCTGTGCCTACTCCACCGGCCCCAGTCCCTGCACCTGCTGGAAGGGCAGGGCTGAGTGATGTCAATGGACTGTCTAACAGTGGCGGGCAGCCAATTCGCATCGAGCCCATCAAGGGCTTCAAGGAGGCTGAGTTGGACCTCATGTCGCAGTCCCAAGATGCAGAGGATGTATTGATGGCCAAGCAGTCACACATGAAGTATGAACTACGAGAAACTCCAGGGCCAGGTGAGTCGCTGATATTTTCAGGGGTTTCATCAGTGTCCCACTATTTCATTGTGATTAATGCCGCACATTTGTTAGTGTGTGTGTCGCATGCGCACCTTTGGCTAGCTAGAGTATGTGTACAAAGGTTTTGAAGTTGGAAACACTTGGCTCGGTCAGTGGATTGGTGGCCTCGAGTCAGATGATACTGGTGCGAGTCTCTGATAACTTTAGAGGAAACAGATGCCTCATGTGGTTGCACTATCCAAAGCAGGCCACAAAATAAGTTAGCTAAGAGTTTTTTCTCCGATTGATTGCAGTCATCTAGTCTCACTGTTGATTGTGTAGCCGTGTTTTACTTTCACATTCTCATGTTTATAAATGCAGAGTACGTATGGCTGAAGGGAGCGTGGGGGTGTGACCCAAGAATGGCCATGATGATCATAAACCAAAGGGACGCAATGGCATGGATACTTGTCCCTAGTCTACCAATCTACTGGCGCATGGCAATACTGACCTCCTGAGTAGGTGGATCTTGTAGATTGTGTACTCTACTTGTCCCTTTGTGCCACTTCGGTTCATGATCATCACAGCCATTCTTGGTTGTTTTCAAAGGGTCGATTGATGTAACGAAGCAGAGCGTTTAGTTTTCCGCGCTTCATACTCTCCTTATAGAAAAGGCGGTTGAGGTAACGACTTCGGGCATGGCCAGCTCATTTGAAACATCGGAGTATATGAGAAACATTTGCAACGAGTGAACTCAAAATCTTAGAGGATGAATGAAGTACAATGATTATACAATGATCTCATCCCTTTGCATCTCTAGGACTAGGGATAAGGAGAGCCATTTGAGGAAGGAGTGTGGAGAGAGTGAAACTTAGTCTTCCGCATAGTTTCTTGGAGTTTCGGAAATGGCGAAACAGAAATGCGTTTGGAGTCATGGAACGGAGCGGTGAAACGAGGAAATGGATTTTACGTCTGTTTCTAGGAATGTATAATATGTTGAACTTGTACAACAAAACACTTCGTCTTAGACGAATGTGTTGAAATGGGACGCAAAAATATGATGGGGAACGCCCCCTATCCCATCCCCAACAGTCCCCCCCTTCCCCCCCATCATGGCCGTCCCCTACCCCGTGACATCTTTGTGTGGGAGTTTTTCAAACTTCTTCCAAGGACTTTTCCTTTTGTAACATATACACATACAAAATCAACATACTGTTGTATGAAGTCATATCAAATCAGCCCACATTACACATGCATTTTTCCTACAATGGAAAATACATTATGCATGCATCATTGTTCTTTGGTAGTATATATTCACTCACACATCCACCCACCCACATTATATGCATACATTTTAAAATTCTATCTATGTATGCCGTCCCTTATTCTTGTCACGGACATGCCATG
The DNA here is from genome assembly GCF_053477565.2 of Lygodium microphyllum. Lineage (NCBI taxonomy): Eukaryota > Viridiplantae > Streptophyta > Polypodiopsida > Schizaeales > Lygodiaceae > Lygodium > Lygodium microphyllum. The sequence goes on along the minus strand of NC_141148.1, from coordinate 153,687,792 downwards.
ATCAAGTGTAGATGCACCCTTAACAGGACATCTTGGAGCCAACCATGCAAACCTACCCTTGCCATGTCATCATAGAACCTTTTAGAAGGTATGCCATGTCATTGCTTGCATCATCGATGATGTCATCATGAAACCTAGAAGAACTTATAGCTGTCCTCCAATATCTATTAAAGGATGGGCTTGCTATAGAGCTCCCTAATCCTGCCAATGCTAGTCTTGGGAGCTCAAGGAGTCGAGACCTCTAAGTAACTTTGAGTTCTAGTTCTAGTTGTCTAGTCATGGTATCTAGTCTCGTCTTGTCTTCCATTATACTCCTGTTTCTTGTCTCCTTGTTATCTCATAGTACGAGATCTTGTCTAGTATTGTCTTGTATCTCGTTTATTCGCGTTGAGGGAGATCTCGTAATTTTGATATCTTATATCTATAAGTATGGTCCCAGATTGTGGGATCCTTCATATCCTATCGAGTCCTGTTGTTTATACCTATGATCTTGGGTTGTGGGATTTTCTGTATCTTGTTAAGTTATCATTGTACCTTGTGCCCCTATGTGGGATTATTTTGTAATTAGAATTCTTGTAACGAATCTTGCATCTAGTCTAGTCTCTCGAGCATAATCTAGTGCTCCCATATTACCCCCCTCTCCCATCGGACCCCCCATCCCCATTTTCTACTTTTGGCCGTCCTTGGTCCTTGACCTCGTCCTCGTCCCCCATTCCATATCACTATGCCATAGACTCATATTATGTTGTATAGACCCAAAAAAGAGAGTACTTAGTAAACAATGCGTGAAAAATAAATACAACTACGATGTATGATGTATTAGAGTCAAGGCTCAAGTGATCACAATATCTTATCCAAATGCCAATGAACCATGAATATGATAAACTAATAACAAGTCTATCAATCATGGCCTATTATCTAATGAAAGTCACTCAAAATCAACCAAAGGCATCTCCTTTGTCTTGTCTTGCTTAAGGCTACTAGTAGGTGCACTAGTACTATTGCTAGAGAAAAAGGAGGTAATAGTTACTACTAACATCATTCGCATGTAACACTCCTTGTGCGCATGACATGACAATAGTTGTATCCTTGTTGCTTCGGGCCATTGTTAGCTCCATAGTTACGAAGGATGTACATGTGGCTTCAAAATGTATCCTTCATTATGGTTGTATTGTGTACATTGCTAGAAATACAAGAAACTAGTAACAAAAATAAAGGCCATAAAAAAAAGCAATCGGCCAACAAAAATTGACCGACCTAATTAGCAACCAAACTTGTAGATATTTCCAGCAGTCACAGTGTGCGGGTCTCTTTTTGGGTAGGCAATTATGCCACATGGTTGGTTGGCTGCTCAACGCAGATTATTTTAGGCATTTATGATGATGTTGGCGACATGAATAATGACTAATTTCCTCCGAGAGTACCTCCGAGAGAACTGACTGCATCGATGGTAACCTAAGAAATGCTAGTTCAGGGGATGACTAAGCTCTAACAACCTTGGTGATACTTTGAAGATGCCCGAAGACAAACACTTGTCTTAAGGGAAGCCACTTTAAACTTATCACGCCGTGTCTTTGGGATGTAGACATAGGCGTTACACCCAAAAATTGTGAAATAAGAAATATTAGACTTAGACCCAAAATATGCCTCAGGGTGTCATACCAACAGTGGCTGAAGTGGGGGATTGATTAAGGATGTGGACTGTAGGAGCCACAGCCTTGGCCCAAAGACATTGAGGTGTTTGCCTATGCTCCATCATGGTGCGAGCCATCTCAATCACACTCTAGTTCTTCCGCTCCAATATGCCATTTTCTTGAGGTATGTTTGTGTTTGCAAACTCCTTGTGCATACCACAATTTGCACAATACCTAGCAAGCTCATTAGAAACAAATTCTCCTTATCCGATCGTAATGTCCTCAGATTCAGGCATGATCGGTTCTCCTCAAAGAGTAACCAATCCTTGAAGTGGGAGAAAGCTTCTGACTTCAGTTGCAAAAAATAAGCCCTTGTCATTCTACTCAAATCGTCCACAATCAACATGAAATACAAGCTCCCCTTAAGGGAGTCCATCCACAAAGGTCCACAAAGATTTGCGAAAACAAGCTTTGAGGGTGTTGAAGATCGCCTCGAAGCCATTACTTGGAATGGTATCATGATGCTGTTTCCCATGAATGCAAGATACACACGGTTGTTGGCTCACCACAATGTTCGGCATACATGGAACAAGCCGTCCCCTAGATGCCTTTCGAAGGTAATCATAATTTTAGTGGCGAAATTGAGCATGCCAAAGCTCAGATTGTGTCTAAGAGGTAAGAAGAAGAGAGGTCAAGACAGAAGGAGACCTTAGCTTGTAGACTCCATTCTCCTCATAATTGGAAGTAAGCACTTATCTTGATTCGTGACCAAGAATCTGAAAGGAATCCTTGTCAAACTCAACTAAGATGTTGAGGGCACAGATCTTATGTATCTAAAGTAAATGGTAACCCAAGTTGGGCACATAAAGCACCTTTGAAGTACAGGCACCACTTTTCCCATTTGGAATAAGCTGCATGTTACCCCTTCCCTGAATAGGAACAGAAGAGCTATCGTTGATGAGAGTCTATCTATGCAAAAGCCACAAATGGGCAATACTTCCTGCAGATGGAGTCATGTGCCTAGAGGCACCACTATCAACAATCCGCTCATGAGGGTGTGGGGTTGTCAATGTAGCATTAGAAGCCCTAGGGGTCAATGCCTCAATAACCTCCAAGTGGAGGAAGGCAGTTGATGAGGGAGTAGACACTGCTCCTAAATCCTTCGAAGACTTCTCCTTCTCCTTGTCGGGGCAATCTGTCTTCAAGTGACCTATCTTGCTATAGATGCGATGAGTGGAATCCTTTTCTTTGTCCTCCTTCATCTTTTGGTCCTTCCCCTTCTTCTGGGACGATTGACCTGTTAATGCCTCCAATTTAGAAGTCCTGTCAATTGCTCGTCTTGGTCAAAAATCATAGGAACCAACTCTTCCCAACAAAGAGTCTTTGATTACTTTGAAGAGAGGACCTGTTCGGCATCCCACTGACTGCCTAGTTGTCTTGTACTTTCCCTAGTGCCTTTCTTATGATGGTTGTCAAGATTCCTCCGAAGCCAATGGTGGAGGCCTTTGAGGATGACGATATCTTGACTTTGGAGGCCGGGGATTCCCCCTCCATAAGTCTTCCGCTAGTGGCTAATGCTTTTGCTGACATCTCTATTGTCTTCCTCACGAAGCCATGGAGGCCAACCTCGTTGAAGGACCGGGCAGCAATGCTCTCCAGCATTGGTACATTGATTTTGTTCATCAAAGCATTATACCGTTGAGTAGAGAACAGAGCATGCACCATTTTGGTAGGCATAACAAAATGCACTAAGTCAGGGTGGTAACTGAGAAAGAAGAGTATTCGCCATGTCCTCGGAGGTAATCGCCTTCCTTGCGTTTTGGACTTGCATTTGCAATTGCCAAAGCTTATTGACATGCTCCTGCATAGAAGAAGACTTGTTAGGACTCAAAGTCCTCATCTGTTCAAGGTGAGCAATGACGGTTGGAGTGTAGGAGAGAGAGAGAGAGAGAGAGAGAGAGAGAGAGAGAGAGAGAGAGAGAGAGAGGCAACTATTTTGGAGACAAAGGTTTCATGTATCTCATGACGTCGACCTGCTTCTGGTGAAACCCACCCACAACAGTGCCTGTGCCTACGGCTCTGCTTCTGACATTGGCCTGCTGCCTGCTGTCAGCACAACTGGGTCTACGAGTACACCCATGGATCATTACCAGGGTGGAAAACGTTGTGGGCGATGTTTGATTCATGGAAGCGAGAGAGAGGACATTCATGGAAGAGAGAGAGAGAGGACGAGGAAATGATCTCCTGGAACCGGAGAACATTTCCTGCTCCTTGCATTTGGCTTCAAGGAGAGAGAGGAAAGAACGGATGCAAGCATTCAATTTGTCCCAATGTGCTTCTATCTTCATCTACTTGGCTTTCTCATTTGAAGAAAGTTTGGAGGCATCACGAGGTGTAGGATGGTCTATAGCCTTGGTCACAAGCTCTGCCAAATCATAAGACTCCAAGATGTCAAAGCATCATTACGCACCATATGCGGTAATTCTTCCCATTAAGCTTTTGATTTGAAGGAAGAGCCGGCAACATAGAGACCTTATGGTCCATAATAGCCTAAAACTCTGTGTCAATTTCAATTGACATTGTGAATAGAATGTCTTGCACAAAAACAAGGGTAGCCCCTTTTGACTCTGTACATGGTGTGGGGGCCTATTAGGGCTTCCTTTACTCATCCTCAAAGACTTAAGGCAATGAAAACTCAAAATCTACAACAAAAGGCTGAAAACGCAATCTTTCCTCCACAAACTGCAAGGACTTGCAAAAAACAGCAACTTTGTTCCTCTCGGTACAATCTTTTCATTGCAGCCTCCAAAGGCTGAAAACTCACTTTTGTCACGAAGAATCCTCTTGATTAGGTCTGCCTGTGATCAATCAGTCCTTCTACATTGCTCTGATACCGTGTTAGAGTGTAGTGGATGCGGAAGCATATGGACAAGACTGAAAGAAAATGAACATGACAGAAAGGGAGAGAGAAAAGAGATAGAACATTGAAATTTGTAGTCAATGAATGTTGAAATGAAGAGGGCAGATACTCAAGGGCTGTTGATGTATCTCCTCGAGCTGTCTCTCTCTCTCACAAGCACCTGAAAAGCAAGTGAGGAGGGTAGGCTGCTAGTAGGGCATAAATAGTCCAAATAAAAAGCTGTAGTAGAATTGATTATGGGAATTTAAGTTGATAGTATTGCTTCTCGCAAGGCCTTATGTTCTTCATCAGTAATGAAGATCTTTAGCTCAAATAACATTGATGCTATGGAGACAAGAGTGCGCATAGGCACTAACGGTGAATGGACTCACAAACTTAGTGAATGAATGACGAATGAAATACATTGATGATACAATTGCCTCAAGCTTATGTATGTATGACCGATGTCGAGGAGAGCTAAGGAGTTGGTAGTGCTGAAGTGGCTCAAGATGATTGTGTTGAGCAAAGATAGCCCCAAAACAATAAATCACCAAAAGTTTCATGAAATGGGGAGTGGTTCTAGTGAGTTTCTATGTCCCACATGTAAGACCCTAATTTGAGAGGATCCTTCCAAGTCTATAAATAGACAAGTTGCTTGCCATTCAGCCCTATCCTTGTCTTGCAGGTTTCAACCCATCAGCCCTCTTCCACTAGTTGTCTAGCCCTAGCAATTGCTGCTACGTAGTCTACAGTTGTCGAATGATCAATCTCCATTAGGTTGTTTTGGTGTTTTCAACACTTTTCTTTCTTTAATACATTTCACCTTGTTAGGATTCACTCTAATGCCTTGCTCTCCCACAATATGACCTAAGTATTCAACTTCATCTTCCATGAACGGACACTTTGTTATCTTGGCAAAGAGTGTGTATCTTCGTAATGTGTCAAAGATCTCCCGTACATGCTTTAAATGCTTAAGTCCTTGGATTTACTATAGATGAGAATATCATCAAAGAAAACAAGGATTGTTTTGAACAAAAAGGGTTGCAATATTATATTCATGAGGGCTTGAAAAGTAGAGGGCACATTGGAAAGACCAAATGGCATAACCAAGAAGTGGCATAACCCCCTTTTAGTCCTAAAAGCTGTTTTGTACTCATCTCCTTCCTTCATTCAAATTTTATGATAACCTGAACGAAGATCTATTTTGGTAAAGTCATTTGCATCTTTAAGTTCATCCAAAAGATCATCAGCCTTTGCTTCAATTGGTGGTTGTTGCATTTAGGATCCATCTTCGGTGAGCGATACCCATTGACACCTCCCTAAGGCCGCTTCCACTTGAACCACCTACTGTTGGACAGTTCTGTCCTTGAGCATTTTGCACATTCTCTCATTCATTTACAACATTTATTCATTTACCTTAGAGTTCTCTCTCTTCTCTATCTATGTTTGCGTGTTTTGCTTTTTGCGATTTGAGTTTTACGTTTGGGGTGTGAGTTTTGCACGTCATTATTTGAGTTTTTGTGTTTTAGTCTTGGTTGTACTGACAAGATTGATCACCTTGTAGTCAAGGAAAGACTATCCATTCAAGAGACCTTTGAAAGTTGAAACTCTTCATAATTAAGCCTAGTGGTAGGTTCATACAATCCATTTTTGTGTGAGTTTGAGTTTGTCTAGACTTATTCTTTTATTATGTAGGAACCAATTGTAAGTCACCATGGACACCCAGATTGGTACATGTATGATTTTGAAGAATACTCTATGTTTCAGAGAAGTTCCATAAGGTAATCCTTCATCCTTTGTTTCATTTAAGTATGAGTTTGGTGCATTTCCTGTTTTACCCTTCCATATTCACTTTACATTTAGATTTCTCGTCTGTCAATCTAGATTCTTATTTTACATCTTTTATAAGTTATCCAGTTTTAGTACACATTGTCTTTGATGCACATCAAGGTTCTAGGCTATCACTAGGCACTCAGAAGTATATTACTTTGCTCCTTGGTCCCTAGTACATTGTTAGGGGGAATGCCACCCTTTAACATTATACCTTGCATACACTCGTAAGTGCATTGCTCTTTGTCCTTTGGTCATGTTATGTGGGGAATCCCCCTCCTGCTCGTTGTATCACTCTCAGTTGCTTAAACGCATAAATCCCCATCTTGTGCATACGAGTGATCTCCTTCTTTGAAGGAAACAAGGAGTGAAAAGGAAGCACCTCCACATTTAGATCCAATTTTGCCTTTCTCGATTGACCCTAAACATGGACCACATTTCCATACCAATGGTCAGTCTCCTAGATTACAATGAAATCGGCTCAATTGAACAAAATTTCATTTGTATAGGAAAAGCCCCAAAATATCCGGAGTAAATGCGCACAATGTTTGGAATTTCTGGATCAAATGTCATTGTTATGCACGACCAATATCAAATCTGGGAAAGGCCCAAATTTTCAGGCATAAATTTGCATAGATTTGAGCATTGCGCTTACGCGTGCGAACCCCTGTCAATGAGTACGGGGCAGACTGTAGAAAATTAAAAAAGAAATTGACGAATGTGCTACCGTCGACTTGTAGCCGTTGCCTGTTGGTCATTGTTTGTAGTCGTGTGTTGTTTGTGGCTTGCGCGTGGTTGTCGTAGACCTGTTCGTGCCCTGCAACTGTTGCCGATAGCTTGTTGGACTTGTGCCTAGTGCCGATAGGTTGTCCTTGGTGATGCTTGGTTGTCGCCTGCTGAAAATGCCTATAGTTGACCTTTGCCTCACGCCTGTTGGTCAAATTGACTATCGTTTGGTCTCGACTACCTGTCTCCTCATGTGTACACACAAAGATTGACCTGTATAGTCCTTGGGAAGCATGCACATTGTTGCTTTGATACTAGTTTGAAGGGCATGAGCGGAAGTACTCGGGTAGTGTGCCGTCAAAGGGGGTGTATTCAGTAGTAGAGAGTGTGCAGAAAATGGAGATTCGAGATGGGTGTGTACCAGTGAGGTACACAAAAAATAAAAGAATGTATTTATACTTAGGGTACGGTACACATTTACACCTGCAAGGGTGTGTCACATGTGCAAGTAAATATATACACGGGAGTAGCGAAAGGGCCTTTACACCCAACATGTTCATAAGAAGTGGCTACTTTACCAAATGGATATTAAATCAACGTTCTTGAATGGTGACCTCAAGGAGGAGGTGTACGTGGCTGAGCCATCGGGGTTTGAGGTTCCCATTTTGAGAATAAAGTTTGTAAGTTGAAGAAGGCATTGTATGGGCTGAAACAAACCCCTAGAGCATGGTACCAACGGATAGATAAATTCTTTCTAGGTTTGAATTTCAAAAGATGTGCCTCAGATGCTAACTTGTATGTCTACAGGGATAGGTAGTGATTGTCCTATATGTGGACGACCTTCTTATTACAGGTGACTATGAAGATATGATCCATCAAACTCGAAAGGCTTTGAACTTTGAGTTTGAAATGATAGACTTGGGCTTATTGCACTATTGTTTGGGGATTAGAGTTTAGCAAGTGAAGTATGCATGGGAGATCTTAAAAGCATTTGGCACGATTGAGTGTAAGGAGATAGCTACACTTATGGAGGTCAATGTGAAGTTATCCATTGAGGATACATCAGCACTAGCAAATATTGGGAGGTATAGGAGGTTGGTTGGCAGCCTCATCTACTTGTGTAACACTAGGCTAGATATTAGTTTTACTGTTTGTGTTTTGAGCAAGTTCTCAAACAAACCACGAGAAAGTCATTGGAAAGCTATGATGCGGGTGCTCAGATACTTGAAGGGAACTCTTGACTATAATATCACATACAGTATCGGAAGTGCTCTTATGGGAAATTGTGACTCAGATTGGGTAGGTGAGATCCAGTATCACTATGTGCGTGACTTGATGGAGGAGTTGCGGAGTGTGGGAGTTATCAGGGACCCTCCCTCAATGGTAAAGGGAATATTCCCTAGCCGACTAGGGAAGGTTCATAATATGGTCGGACATGCTGACCAGACTACCCTCTCGAGCTATTAAAGCCATCGTCAATCTATCTTTCACCCAATTAAAGTTCTTTCAACTACCCTAAGCTCTTTGCCTATCATCTATTTGGATCGCTATCTAAGCTTCATAGTGGAAGCGTATAGGCGGGCAGAGCTATCTTTGTATCAGCTCGTTTGAAATTAAAGTAGTCTTTGTTCTTCCGATATTTGCTGTGTGTCCTTTACTCCTTGCTTAGATTTTGTCGACTGTGCCATGTAATTTCTACAGCTCTAGAGAGTTTGTGTCCCACATGCAAAACCCTAATTTGGGAGGATTCTTCCACGTTTATAAATAGACAAGGTGTCCACCATTCAGCCCTATCCTTGTCTTGTAGGTTTTAGCCCATCATCCCTCTTCAACTAACTGTCTAGCCCTCAATGATTGCTGCTATGTGGTCTATAGTTTTTGCCTAGCCTCCCATTGTTGTTGGTGCCCAGCTTCCATTATCTACTTCAGGTCGTTTTTGTGTTTTCAGCACTTTTCTTCATCAGCCTTTGCTTCGACTGGTGGTTGTTGTATTCGGGATTTGTCTCCGGTGGATGATACACATCGGCACCGCCCTCAGCTTGCTCCCATGAGAGCCACTGGTTGTTGGACAGCTCTACCCTTGAGCATTGTGTACATTCTCTCATTCATTTACGATATTCACTCATTCACTTCAAACTTCTCTCTCTTCTCTGATTGTGTTTGTGTGTTTTGCGTTTTGCATTTTGAGTTTTGAGTTTTACATTTAGGGTTTGAGTTTTGCACATCAACCTTTGAGTCTCTGTGTTTCAGTGGTGGTTGTACTTTTTGTGTTTCCTTAGTGCAAACCCTAGCATATCTTCGTAGATTGCACTGTCTTGGTGGATGAAAGGTGGCAGGACTTGTGGAAGGAGCATGGAGGAAGTGAAACACAATCCTTTGCGCAATAGGATGTCAACGAAGACACTCAATAGTGCGGGAGGAATAATATGGCGGCAGCAAACAATGCAAAACACAATCCTTCTAATCAGCAGGATATTGAAGATGACTCTGAGCAGCAAAATGCAAGTTGTGCTGGCTGAAACAGAGCTCCACCAGAAGCAGTCAATGAAGATGATGATGGTGACAACTTTCCAGCCTGGTGGCAACAAAACACAACCAAGTGCTGCAAAATACATGCAGTAAACTGGTGAGGCTGATGTGGCAGATGGCATTGTCAATCTGGGGTTGATGATATCACTTTTGGGTAGGGCAGCAATCGGTGGCAGCCTTTGGAGGTCAGGGTGGCAGGTGATAGCAGCCTTTGGAGGACAGTGCAGCCACCTCCTATGTGGTGGGCATTAGCTCTTGTTGATGGCAGCAGCTCTTGGTGCAGTTGTGGACAACAAGGGAGGATAATAGGTGAAGGAACACTTGGGGAGAAGGAGAGTGATAAGTTGATGGATGCCCACAACATTTCCTTTTGTGGGGGATTTTTGGGCATTTATCTTATTGAGTAAAGTAAATGCCTTTTACATAAATAAAGCCTTTTGGGGCTGTTTTAAAGGAGTAAAATTAGGTATTAATGCACGATGATTTAGTTTTAATGCATGCTTTAATTTTGGGTATAGCTGGTGGATTGGGATACTCACCTCATGATGAGGTGGGTGGACCTGGTAGAGTGTGCACTCTACTTGTCCCTTTGTGTCCCTTTTCTTAGTGATCATCAAAACTATTCTTGGTTGTTTTTAGAGTTGTTCATCTGCTGTTTTCTAGGGTTTCCTGATGTGCATTATGCCTTTTGACATGATGACACAAAACATTTTGTTGCATGTGTTTGGACTGAATCATTCAAGATGCATGGTGACTTCTCATTGGCTTAGCTTACTCCAAAGAGCTGGTATTGCAGACTTTTTCTGAGAACAATTAATTGTGCTGGTTTGGATTACCATATATGGTCCTTCTATTGGAGCAACCACTTATCTCAGTTTTGTAGGACTTGTTGCTCTCTTGGATATGTGTAGTATAGGCTATTCAAATCAAGGTAACTGCCGAACATTTCACCCCTGAAACGTTGCATTTCAGCATGAAACATTTTGTCCTTGGGTATACCCTATGTGAAATGCCACATGAAATGGCAAAATAACACATTTAAAATGAAAATATTCAACAGTTGTTTCATAGATTTGTTTTTTCCCCTTGGAGTCAAACAGAGTTCCAAAATGTTGCGTACAGAAACCTCTCATCAGTGAAATGCGTTTTATGTTGCACTCCTGTTGAATCACGTTTCATGGTTACCATGGTTCAAATAAGTCCATGCTATTCAGCAACTGAAACTGCTTTTGATGTTTTGCAAAACGGGTCATCCTTATCCAGGCTGCAAATATTAGTTGTACTGATAAAAACTCTTAAAACAGAGATGTTCAGATGCTGCCATAAGTTACGAAATCTAATCATGCTATATATGAACCTCTTCTTCCCTTACTGACAAGGTGTTTAATTATGTGCAGTTCCTCTTGTCCTCTATGGAATTCAGCATTATTTTTCTATGATTGGTTCGCTGATTTTGATTCCACTTGTCATTGTGCCAGCAATGGGAGGTGATGATGTAAGTTGAGATCAATTTTGCGCATTTTGTAAGTTTTAGTAAATATATGGCATAAGTGTCTATGTGGTGGAGACAAGAGCTTTGTTGTGACTTTGCTGATTGGCTGTTCTTTTCTCAGAAGGATACTGCCTATGTAGTTTCAACTGTGTTCATGGTTTCTGGGATCACGACACTACTGCATTCGTATTTTGGCTCAAGATTACCTCTAATCCAAGGTGCTTCTTTTGTCTATTTGGCACCTGCTCTTGCAATTATCAACTCATCAGATTTTTCGAGTATAGGAAACAATGTAAGCTCCTTTCCTTTCTGATGCTACGAGGGTCATTTTTGAGAAATACCACTTTTTGTAGACGTCCTTGATGTCATATTATTTTGTGACACTTGTTACTTGGTATAAAGTTATATGTCTTTACCAATTGAGGTGCAGAGGTTCAGAAGTACCATGAGGGAGCTGCAAGGAGCAATCATTGTGGGTTCATTATTCCAAATGTTTTTGGGCTACTCAGGGTTGATGGGGATTCTGCTGAGGTGTGTCTAAACTGGTTCCTTCATAATTCTGTTTTTGCATTTGCTCGTTCCTTTCCTAAAGCACAAGTATGAGGGACAGGCTACTTCACGTTCTTGCTTGGGTTGCATATTTGAAGTAACATTTGGTTGATTTGAGTTAATAGTGTAACATGCAAACAGCTAGTTGAATTGAGAGTGACAGAACAATTGTGTGGAAGAATTCTGTTATTTTCTGACAGCGTTGATTACAGCAATAGTGTTGCTAAAATAAATCTGATCAAAGTGATTTTGAAGTACCTCTTAATTTAAGAATCACAACTTAAGATTAAATTTAGATATAGGTAGAAAATGACTCCAAATTTGGACTCCCAGGAGCAGGGTGGTGTACATCAGCATGAAATTGATTGTCTTGCATAGGCTGTCTCTGGATTCTGCAAGCGGCACAGGTTGGAATGCCCTTAAAGTTTCTACCTTTGCACCATGTCTCCAAAGATGGGCTGGTTGCCTTGCAGTTGCAGTTGCCTTGTAGCTTGAGAGGGATTAGAAGCCAATCTGGGTGACTGGTCCAAGGTACAAAACCCAAATCTTGTCAGCTTCAGTACACAGTGAGCCTCAAACCTTGGCCACAAGTAAAACATATCCTGATAAATAACACAGTAGTTCTAGCATTATTGGTGCAAAACAAAGCAGCTCTGAGCCAAAATGCAGGAGCTCTAAGCTGAGATGCAGCATTTCCAAGCACAGAAAAAGATCAGAGAATGCTGCTGCTGTTCTTCCTTAGGTCTGGAAAAGCTGCCTTGCTAGCCCTCTAGCAGTAACAATGTAAGTGTGGCCAGCAGAAATTCTGTACCAGCAGCCTCTACTGAGCTCCACCTGTCCTTCTGAGGCTGAAACCCTACAGAGAGAGACCTTCAGATGTCAAAATGCATTATTCACTATCTATTAGTTTCTGTGGAGCATCGGAAACCTGAAAATGCAGCTGTAAACAGCCTTGCCAGGTGAATTTTGGCCGCTGCCAGCCTTCTAGATGCAGAAACAAAGGTGCTGCCAGCTTTGCAAGATGGAAAAGACAGCCGCAGGCAGCAACACAATTCTTTCATGCAGTCCCTTGTAGCCTTGCAGTTGCAAAATGCAGCTGTGCAAGACATTGTCTAGTGAAACATACCAGATCTTTGTCACTCCACATAATGACCTAGCTTTAGTATGTGAGTGCACGTAGAGCAGAGTTTTGCCAAAGAGCAGGAAAATGATGGCAGGCACAAGATGCAGGGAATGGGAATGCACACACATTCTTGTCTGAAACTTCCATTGACTACAGTGAATAAGATTTTCATGAGCCATGAGTATGAGGCCTGGTTTGCTCCAGTCTTACATAAGTGCTATGTACAAGATAGCAAGACACATTTGCCTTAAAGAAGACATTGAGTTAAGTCTGCATGTAGGGGCAATGCTATAATGACTGCAAGAAGCAAATGGTTCCTAGTAATCCTAGGAAGAATGGTACAATGATCAAGACTTGGAAAGCTTTGCGTTTGGCAGTCAGCTGTCCTTATGGCTGACTTGTAGTTGATTGTTACAGCCAGTGGCCTGTCTGTGAAGTTTGAAAGGGAGTGTCCATGTGACAACTGCTTTTCATGCTTGCCATCCTTCTAACCTTCTCTCACCAAACTTTGCAACATCCATCTGTGCTTCCTGTCCATCAACGACCGCAGCCTTCCACCATCTCATAACTCTGTTGCCTGTCTGTCCTATATGGCTCGTCCTTCACTTTAGCACACTTTGGTGATCTTTATTAATTTATCCACAAGTAAATCATTAGCTTTTTGTTCATACTTGGTCTTTTCTGATAAGTCCATTTCAGTATAATAGTGAGCTACATGTAACAGAACAGATGTTACTATCTGGCTAAATTACCCCAAATATGTTAGTGGATTGCAATATAGTGTACATGTGAGGGTGCACGTAGAAAATGGTCTTGAAAAGGTGACTCCTAGATGCACATTTGATGCCATTCTCCCTGAAGTTATATGAGTACAAATTGAAGTTAACCAACATATAGTAGGATATGTATCACTATCTGGCTAAACTCCCCCAACGTGTGCATTGCAATATAGTATTTTTGCAAGGGTGCATGCAGAAAATGGTCCCAAAAAAGGACTTCTAAAGATTCACATGGATGACCATTCTCACTGAGGTTGATATTGAAGAACTAGAACCACTGGCTTCAATTATAGACCATGATGAGCCCACTTCAATCCTGTCAATGGGCTGTGATATCTTGCAGGCAAGAGAGGACACTCACTTCTTGAGAAAAGGAGGATAGATGGAGGCAGTCAGCCAATGCCAAAAGTTTGTTATGAATCCATCTCTTTCGGTCACTGGCTTCTTTTGTCAAGAGAATCTTTTATTTCCAGTTTGTTTTCGTTTATGGTGAAATATAAATTGGATGCTTTCTCATTTATTGCAGGCTAATCAATCCTGTGGTGGTTGCACCAACTGTGGCAGCAGTTGGTCTCTCCTTTTTCACATATGGTTTCCCAATAGTGGGTACCTGTGTAGAGATTGGCCTCCCTCAAATCATAGTGATCGTCTTTTTTGCACTTGTGAGTGCATGAACCTCTTGTCATAATTGTGCTCTGCTGTGAAGCAATTGAACAGTACAGATGTGTTTTGCAGGTGTGTTTCTCAGATTAGTTTTCTCTTTCCTTTCATGTTTGCAGTACCTGCGGAAAGTATCAATACTGGGCCATCGTATATTCCAAGTTTATGCCGTAGGTTTCTTGGGCCCTGTTCTTTTGATCACTCATTTAACTCTGCACTTCAACTTTTGACATGATTATTTTCCTGTATTTCTTTGCAGGTTCCTCTTGGATTTGTGATCACTTGGGCATATGCATTTTTGCTTACTGCAACAGGAGCGTACACTTACAAAGATTGCGACTTTAGTGTTCCCATTTCAAATATCGTTTCAGAAAGTTGCAGGAGACATGCATATACTATGAAAAACTGTCGCACTGATACTTCAAATGCCTTGAGGACTGCTGCTTGGATACGATTTCCATATCCATTTCAATGGGGCATGCCAACCTTCCATTACAAAACATCTTTTGTGATGATTGTTGTTTCCATCATTGCCACTGTAGACTCTGTAAGTCTATTTCGCAAACCTGCACTTGTAATGCAAAAGAATGTTTTATAAAAGGCCTCATAACAGGATTGTAGGAAAAGGTGGACAAAATGAGATGCATGTTCTAAATGGGGGCAGCACTCCCACTGTGGGGGGGTGCTTGGAAAGCCTGGGCAAGAGAGTGAGGTGGAATTTCAACCATACACAAATGAATCTTCCACCACTCTCTAAAAATTCCTGTTTCTGATTCAGCAATTTTCTTCAAATTAGTGACTGTCTACTAGGATCTGAATCACCCACTTTTCTTCTTTAAGTGCAAGGTGTTACTACTACTAGGATGTCTTTCCTCAGTTACCAAGTTCTCTCATGTATGTGCAGGTTGGATCTTACCATGCATCGTCACTGTTAGTGGCTTCAAGGGCTCCAACTCCTGGTGTTGTGAGCAGGGGTATTGGTATGGAGGGTGTTACAAGTGCTCTTGCTGGTCTTTGGGGCATTGGCACTGGTGCAGCAACACTCACTGAGAATGTGCACACCATTGCTGTAACGAAGATGGGAAGTCGTCGGGCTGTTGAGTTTGGAGCTTGTGTGTTGATTGTGGTGTCAGTAATTGGTGAGTATTCCTTTGCCCCCGAAAACACTTCTTGTATTAGTGAAACAAATAGTAGCAAAAAATAATGATAGTAATAGCTAAATGAACAGTAGCAGTCAAAAGACTATACAACATGAGGGAACAGAGAAAAAGTTTGAAGACAAGAATTGCTGCCAGTCCTCAGCAGATTGTACTTCATCAAGAAAAGCTCAACTGCCATTTTTTGTTCTTTGAGTTTTATGTTCTCTTATAAAAAAAAGGGGCAAGAGCTTCAGAAAGATCCACTGTCCGGTGTTCATGTTTCCCATGGTTTTTTTCTAAAAATGCAATGCTTAATGGGGTCTTTTTGATGTTTGATTGGGAAGGCTGGATTGATGCCTTTTCAGTTCAAATTTGTGTGCTTAGGAGCTAAATACTACTTCTTGCAGGTAAGGTTGGAGCATTCATTGCCTCAATCCCACAAGTGATTGTTGCTGGTCTTCTTTGTGTTATGTGGGCCATGTTAGCAGCTCTGGGTCTTTCAAATCTTCGATATAGTGAAACCGGAAGCTCCCGGAATGTTATGATTGTAGGGCTTGCTCTTTTTCTATCGTTGTCAATTCCTACATACTTTCAAGACTATGGTGTTAGTGCGGACTCTATTGCAACTGTTCCGAGCAACCTGCAGCCTTACACTGTTGCTTCTCATGGACCAATTCATACTAGCTTCCTTGGGGTAAGTCCTAAGACTTTCACTCATTGAAAGAAATCTCAAATGTAGTGGTTTCACATATTCTGTTTTCCTTCAATGAGTAGTTTGGTAATGCAACCAATTGATTTACTATTTGATGGGCTTTTTGCATCTCTGGCCTCTGTCTGCAATCTCATTCACTGCAGCAGAACTTGCCAGGTTTTGTGGGTTGTATAAAAAGGTGTGAATGTGAGAATTATTAGGGGGACTAGCTTGCTGTTAGATATCTTTTGTAAGATTGGGAAGCCTGAGTTTTATTGACTTAAGATGATCCAATGCAGACTGTGTACATATCTCAAGCACCAGGTCTGTACAAATAGAAGCACACATCCTGCTCATTATGGAGCAGCCTCGGTCTTGGAATTCCTCATGAGAATAGATGATCAAGACCTGTAGCACACAACATGCTTATTATTAATAACTAGCACAGGTCATGAATTTTGTCTTGCTCTGAATGCATTATTTAAGACAGGCAATTGATGTACAGTAATGCTATTTTTGCATCCAAGATCCATTTGCTAGGTAAGTGCAACGTTTTGGTTGTGCATCAGTGCTGAGATGATATAAGCAGAACCAACCTCACAAAAGGAGAACGGGATTTTTATTCTGCTAGGACTTAGCACACCAACGATTGATCTATATGTCAGATTCCCATTATCTCAACAGTACTCCAATTACAAGAAGAAACTTACTCTACAACCCAACAAACCCACTGCAGTTCCTGAGGTGGGTTGTTATAAGAAAAATGGAGCAAAGGATATAACAGTGATTCCAGTCTAGTTTCTACAAGGGCCAAGATTGACTGTGACACCTGTCTGTTTGTTATGCACATAGGATGCGCTTCACAGCATTGTGTAGCCTTTTAACCTCATAGGTAGGTTGAGATCAAGCAGAAAGCAAAGCAAGTTCAGGTAAAGATGGCAGAAAGGTGAGTTGAAACCTCTTAGCTATATGTATGGGCACCTTCTCGATAGTCTTACATTAAATAGAGATTGCCTTTTTAATTGAAAGTATGCCATCACGATATCCTTACACAAAATTGTTGTTGCCTGTTGGTTCTTATAGTGCCTCCCAAACTCCTGTGTACTGTTTAGGCATCGAGAACCCTCAAGGATGAGGCCTAAAACCGTTTGTAGCTTGCCTTGTGTTGAGATTCAGGGATACAGCATGGTTTAAAAAATAGGTGGACTGTTTAGAATTTAGCATATAATAAAGCTTGGTCATTATGAGTTGTGAACATCCATTGATATGGTTCAAAAAATAGGTGGACTGTTTAGAATTTAGCAAAATTCATTGATACCCTTCGAAACTTGCGCACGCTGCAAATCTCTTTGCTCATCCACATGTTTACTTATGTCATGCTGTTTTTCAGTCAGTAAATTGCACAAAAGTGAAAATATCTTCCATAGTTAAAGTTAGTGTAAGGAAGATTGAATCACAGTTTTAGAGCTGTAATGATAATCACAAGCTTGCTTGTTTCCTGCTGCAGCTGAACTTCATTCTGAACACCCTCCTATCCATGAATATGGTGGTAGCATTTGTTGTTGCATTTATCTTGGACAATACTGTTCCTGGCAGCAAACAAGAGAGGGGTGTTTATGTTTGGATGAAAGCAAAGAATGCCAGGGAAGAGCCAGCTGTAGTCATGGATTATGGTTTGCCTTTGGGAATTGGAAGAGTTTTCAGATGGGTCAAGTGGGTTGGCTTGTAAGATAGACACATTTGTTACTTTTTAGACCCTGTTTACTAATGATTTTTGGCAGCCTGAACATGCTGAAAGTAGCGGATCGCTTGGATGATAGGCTTTGATAGAGGATTCTGTTCTGTTGATAATCTTTGGAGAGTTCAATACGCCGCGGAGGGAAAGTACTGCCATTGAATTGTCAGTGTGTCCAGAGTTCCTGCTGTTATTGCTGCAAGCAGCTGTGGCAAGTTTAGGGGGGTGATCTTTATGTACAGCAGCTGATTCTGGAAGGTCCTAAAGGCCTGCTTGAAACGATCAGTGTGTTTTTAACCTGTCTGAATCATCCTCACCATCATAGCATGAAGGCACAAGGGTCAAAGAAAAGCATACAGCAAAACAGACGCTTATACGATTTCTCAGTTCTAATGGTGGCCAGATCATGTAAGGAACCACCTGAGCTGGGTGGTCTCTCCATTTTTTTATACGCCTGTTGAATGGTATTGGTATTGCATTTTTTCTGTGGCTCATGTTTGTGATCCATCGTAGGAGTGATGCTTCTAACTACCTGTTTTACAAGTATTGGATCAAACTTTCAGGTTATAACAGAGAACGGTACCGTTATAAAGTTCGTTGTAAACAGAAGCTCTTACAGAGTCGTACCTGACCGGGGTTGGTGGGTAAGGGACGAGTTTTTGGAGTTGATTTTTTGACCCTTTGCCTTGAAAGGCGAGGTTATACTTATTTCTTGTGGTTTGTGAGTATTGGCTATAATGATCTTGATTGGGGCTTGACAGTATTGGCTGTAACGATCGTGAAGAAGATCACTGTTTCAGCTTTAGGCCTAGCAAAGTGTCTGGAGATCTCTCTCTCTCTGTGCGTGTGTTTCTATCATGACTGCCGTCATAATCATGGTCTTCAAGCTCTCTTTCATGAGCCACCATCGCTTGTCCCTTTACCCACTTTTGCTTAATCGTCCTCCCAACCCCCCTTTCTCTCTCTCTCTCTCCCCCCAAATTTTCAAGTTTGAGTCCACCTGGGATCAGATTTGTAGTCCATCTTGGGATTGTTTCTACCATGTTAGAACATTCATTCTCTCAGGAGGTCCATTAATGCAAGGAGACCACTGACTTAGATGTTGGAATGTACGTTTCATGTAGTGTGGCAGAATCTTTGGAACCAGCTGTGTATTTCCTGAACCAGTAAAAGCTGTAGAATCTTTGAAACCAGCTGTCTCAACCCTGTATTTCCTGAACCAGTAAAAGCTTTCAGCTAGTTCGTGTGCCATAGGCAGCTCTGTAGGTGTAGGACTGAATGTAGCCTTGGATCTTAAGCTCACTTGATGAATGAAAGCATGGCATATCTTATTAAAACAAGAAATCAAGTGATGGAAGAGACTAGGATGTCAGGTACTCCTAATCCCTAAGCACGAATGTTTGAATGTAATTAGGCTTTCCTCCCTTGGGTCAGATGTAGGGAACATTCTATGGACAAGTGCTAATTAAAAAATAACCGCGTTTTCCAGCTATTGTAAACCGGCCTGTTCATTGGGAAGGGCGGTAGTGTACAACCAAAATAAATAAATGCTTTCACCCAATTTAACAGTCGCCCACTTTACCTGAACTTAAAGACACAGAATCAAGAAGAAATGCAGGAAGCTAGAATGCTCCTGTTGCAACACATACACCCTGTTGGCCCCTAAGTTAGGCACCCCTTGCAGTATTTTTTTATTTTTAAAAAAGAGAAAGTACAATGGGCTGTCTTTCACCTATTCTGGGTGAAATTTGACAGCATAACAATACAATTACTGACCCAAATCAAGTTGACCAGGAGGGGAAAATTTGCCCAAGTTTGAATCTTTTGGTTGGAGTGCAGAATTGACCATTTCAGCCTGTTGTATTTATTGGTTCAAACCTGTTCTGAAACCTGTTAACAACTCTTATTGTTTCCTGTACTATTCAGCCCACTGTAATTACTGGTTCAGACTTGTTTTGACACCTGTTTTCAGCTCATATTGTTCCCTGCACTGTCTTGCATCATCTGTGCCAAGTGCCCCTTGATACTGACATCAATTGGGCTCTGAAATACCCCTTTGAACAGTCCAGAATCAGTTCTGGTTTAATGCTGTTTCAGGCACTTGCTTGGTGAGGTTACCACCCTCACTTGTCCCTGCTGGGAATTGCAAACAACTGCTCCTGTTCCTGGTGAAAGGAGGCTCTTGCCTCATGCAAAAATAGCATATTCCCACACAGCTGTACTTGAATCAGAAGAAAGGCCCTTGATTCTGCAGCATAACCATATTGTCAGGGAGAGAAAGAGAGAGAGTAGGAAGCAAGCTCAAGCCTCTGTGCATCATAGACAAGGTAGACCAGCTCTCAAGAGCTTTCCATCTACAGCAATCCATCTTTCTTTCACCAAAATGAGCCCCCCATGCATTGAAACTTGTTTTTGTGCTGCTCTCTCTCTCTCTCTCTCTCTCTTTTGGAAATTTATGCTCAAATTGTGACACATGGCATGCATGTAACAATTTTCCTGTTTAAACCTTTCGGTCTAAAATTCTCCATCCTCGGTTCAAAATTTGACCTCGGCACAGACTAGAGGATTAATCCTCGTACAAAAACGAAGATAATGATGTGAACAGATTTTGGGGTCCAAAAATAGTAACTCTCTAAATTTTAGGAGTTGCTTCCATTGCATCCCCACTAGTCTTTTGACCATCTTTGCAGATTATGGCTACATCCAAATTTGTAATGTAGCTCAATTGAAAGAGAATTTCCATTGATGATCCCACATGGACTAATCTCTTGAAGATTTGTCCATCTTCACTTTGAACTAGTCTCTTCCAGGCTAGTTCTTCAACACACTTGTCCATATACACTTTCACAAGTCTCTTCCAGGCTTGTCAATCTACAGTGCCATCAGTCTCTTCCAGACTTATACTGGACTTTAACTGTCCAGTCTTGACTCACTAGACATTCCTGTCCGTTTCACAAACTGGCCATGCAACTCAAGCATTTAGATTGCAAGAGGGATCATTTCAAAAAGAAAAACCAAATAAAATATGTAATAAAGAAATCAACAAAAAGGTTATAATGGTCACAGTCTTGTGACAGCTATTATCTAGGTTGGGTAATCTATTATTATTGCTAGTATCGGTTTTATTTCTTCTTAGTTTGTTTGGCCACTATCTTGGAGGCTTGACTTGCCAATTGGCAAGTATCAAGGCTGTGGCTCCCAAACCCCTTTGCAATGGTTAATGAATCTACATTGCAAAAGAAGTTTTTCATTCCATGAATATCCAGGAGGGCATGCCTAAAGGATGGCATGAAGAAACACGAGCAAGTAGATGATTATGACCACCAAGAATGTTCGAAGTCAAGACATGAAAGAGACCAAAGTATGACTAATTCTAGGGTTCAAAGGGTCTAAATGGATGATACAATGAAAAATCACAAAGGAAGGAAATAATCGAGCAACTTTGGAGTTCAAAGACATGGAAGATAAGTTGAATTATGAAAGCATTCAAAATCCTTCAAGGGAACCAAAATGGGTGTCATAGATGAGCTTACATTTGCACAAATTAAAGCATAACTAGGTAAAGTCACTAAGATGAAAGTGGCAAAAAATGAGGGGGAATGGGTAGTTTGGCAAGGGTACAAAGCCATCATAGAAGTTCAGAAGCCTAAGCACTTAGTTGCTTGAGGGTCATGATGTATTCAGCACCTTCTATATTGTTTTCTTTTTTGTGCCAATGGGACCTTGAAGTGGACTTTTTTGGTGCCAATGGCAATCCGAATTAGATTTTTCTTTGTGCCCATGGCAACTTGAAGTGGATTGTAATTAAAATCTTGATGTATGTCACCTTGCCCTTTTATGCCTTAAAGGCACGTTTAAAAAGACATAAGTAACTTTGTATGTGTGTGTGTTTCATTAATCTTTTGCATTTTGCATTTTTAATGGTAATATTTATCTATCAAATTATTTCACATTGCTCCCTTCCTCTTACATTAAGGTCTATTAGTATGCGTGGGCTCAGAGCATTTTCAAGCCTCTCATCACCTTTCTCTAATAGTTTGAGGGCAACACCTATTGGTGAGTTTTAGTGTCACTAACCAAGCCCGTGAGAGGAATGCTTGTTTTAGCAAGTTTGCAATTTGGGACTAGAGAATGGGGCTTTTAAGACTCACTAGAGTGCTTACATGCTTGTTGGAGTCAGACTAGACTTAATAATCGAGATAAGAAGATTGAAGTTCAAGTTTAGAAAATGCAAACCAATGTGCAAGAGGAGGTACAAAAGGAAATCAAATTAAGGAGGTGGATAAGCAAAGCTCATATAACAATGCCAAATTTGAAAGAAAAATGGTTCGATTGCATGGTACCATGGAAATCACAACGCAAGTAAATGGCTAACTTTGGGATTTGGAAACATGTAAGGTTAAAGTTGAAGTATGAAAGGAATCAAAATGTTTTAAGAGAATCAATATGTGAATTGTAAATTAACTTACATGCATATAGTCCAAAGCATGACCAAGTGATCACCAAGATGAAGCTGGCTAGAAAAAAAGAAAAATTGTTAATTTATATTGATGCCATCATAGAAAGATCATTTCCTTAGGGAAATGAAGTATTTAGCTACTTTGATAGTTTTAATATTTTTTTTTTGGTGGGAATGGTGCCTTGAAATGGATTTTATTTTGTGCCAATGGTACCCCAAAGTGGATCTCTTTTTATGGAAATAATACCTTGAAGTGGATTGTAAACAAAAACCTTGATATATATATCTTTGCTATATAATGCCTTGGGGTGTTTAAAAGGATGTTAACTCAACCTTGTGTATGTGTGTGTGTGTGTGTGTGTCCTCTCTCGCACCTCACTTGTTGCTATAGTCAAGAATACATCTTGTGACAAGACTTGCTTCAATAGGTAATTTCACTACTTGTGGAAACTTTAATGTAGTAAGTCCTTACATATCAAGGTCTTTTGAAACTCATACAATGGTTATAACCACAACTTGATCCAATTAGTGCCCACTTTTGATTATTGCATCAATGGGAAGCTCTCAATGCTATAAATGTCATGGTGTCAATGTTGATTGCTTGTTGAGTGCATTTTTAGTTGCAACAGCTTCAACTTGCATTAGCTTGCTAGGCTTATCTCATTAACCATTGTTAACTTCATCAGGCAACAAGTGATGGGAAAGAAAGCAAGGCACTAATTTTTTTTAGACTGGTGCTAGTTTGGTAACATCGAGAAATATCCAATGTAATTGGAGTGACATGCTCACTTCCATGTAAGTTGCAATAATCATTGCAGAGTGGAATCCCACTTAGCTTTAACATCTACTTATAAATGAAAGGTCAATTTTGATGGACAATAGAATGGTTTATGTACTTCAGAGGTGTAAGGGGTTCAATCCCTCTAAACCTATGTATAAAAGCCAAAAAGTTAATGAAAGTAATCACTAGAGTGTATGCCAACTTTTGAGCGAGTTCTCTTGTACCTACGTTCTTTTGTCTAAAGCTTCTATGCGGGTCGTGTCGTTTGAGTGGATCCATATGAGTGACTACTCCTAGAGTACTATGGAGCCCATGACAGTCAAGCAAAGGAGAGCCATATTGTAGATTCACCACATGGCCACTACAATCGAAAAGCATAGCCAAGCAAAGGAGAGCCATATTGTAGATTCAGCACATGGCCACTACAATCGAAAGTTATAGCCAAGCAACAAGACTGCACAAGGGAGTAGGTTTGAGCTTCAATCGAGGTAGAAGTTGGACATTCTAGTTGAGTGCTCTTGTTTTATGTGTCCATGCTGCTTTTAATTTTAGATTTTCCATCCGATCCCACACACGTTGTGATTGCTTGAAACATTTCAACTAACTGACCCTTCATTTGAGTCTACATAATCCCACCCAATTGCTCATTGAATCTGCCTTCTTGATTGGTTGTAGAGTTGACTACTCTTCCATTATCCGCAAGGCTCGATTGGCCAATTTGGACGTTGTGTATGAACCTCAGGCATTAACTAGAAGTCCCATTGCTCACAAATACACCATCGAGGGTAAATCACTTGCACCAAGAATTGTCTCAGTAGAGCCTATGCCTTCTTCTTATGGATACATTTTCGGGTTCTCGATGCATCCTAGGAGTCAACCTCGTAGTCCCTAAAATCATACCAGGCTCACTAGTGGATAGAACTCTTTTATATTTCTCTTTTTTCATATTTTGATCCTCTTTCTTACCTTATGTAACTTTGTTGAAGCTACAATATGGCTCTACAATATAGTTCTCTACAATATGGCTCTCCTCTTTTTCTTCCAATTCCCTTAAATGTCATGACACGAAATCAAGACAAGGAGGCTTGCATTTCATTACTTGGACCTAGCAACTTGGACACAATGTTCATAGGGAAGAAAAAGTGAAAAAGGAGGATGAAGAAATCCGAATCTAGACTTACACTCAAAACAAATAGTACCACCACACTCACTAAAGGGAAGCATGTTATTGATGTAGAAGCCAAAACATCTACTCAAAAAATGAGAGAGTAAAGAAGTGCATGAGTTGGAGAGTATCCTAATCCCAAATAACAATTGGAGATTATGGATAAGGTTAGGGACTGACTAAGAGAAGCGCAGGCACATCTAAAGGACATAGAACCAATCATTGAGGACAAGATCAATAAACTCTCAAGTGTGACTCTACCTAGTTCTCCTATATATGTGGGGAGAAAGGATAATATGACACCACAAATGCCATTAGAAGGGTAGAACAAGACTACAATGACAAGGTAGTCTACTCACAACCATTGGCAGTAACCCTATGAGGAGTTTGAACTAGGAAGACATGTGGGTAGCTTACTTGCCACACTCACCTCAATGCCAATGTCCCTATCACTAGGGCAATTGCTTAACCAAAGCCCAATACTATGGGAAGCTATGAAAAGGTGGATTGAAGGACCCAATCAGCTAGAGATAACCACCTTACGGAGCAAGATGCAAACACACATATACTAAGCCTAACTCTAAACATATTGTGAAGGATCCTACAAGCAAATGTCTTTTGGGATGGAAATGCTATCATACTCATTATTGTGTTAATCAATGTCACACAAGGGAATTGTTGACATCGGAGTAGGGATTAGTGTTCTAAATCATGCCATCTTGTAACCTACATGTAGAAATAGCACGATTTAATGTCACATTAGCTAATGGGATGAAGTCAGACCATTTAGAGTGTTGAAGGATTGGTTGCTCAAGATTGCAGGAATCCAATTCTCTATGAACTTCATAGTCATGAAAGGGGTAGATTATGATATCCTATTGGGACATCCATTGATGTGCAATGCTCGAGTGATTGAGGATTGGGAAAATGGGTTGATGTTCTTTGGAAATTGCTCAGAAGTAGTTAGAATAGATGTGGACACGTGGAAGAATTCACCCATCGACTTGGACGCTATCTCTGCACTACTTAGAGGGGATGTGAAGACTATGCCTAATTATGGACCTCTCACAAAGTACATCCCTTGCCCTGATGATGAGTGAGATGGGATACATGTACTAGCTACAATTGATTTGCCATTCTTAGACGATGAAGATGAGTATAAGCATGCCGCAATCAAATTGAGCAGACTCCTTCCACCATAGCTTTTGCTTCCACTTTGTGCTTCCACTTCAAAGCTCATTCCCTTCACCAATCGTTCGCATAGTTTGAGGACATCAATGAAGGAAGCCTATAAGATGTACATTGGGGTTGGTTGTGCAGAGGACCCATCACTATTTGGATTTTAGCCTTGTTATAGCTCTCTTTCTTTATAGATGTCAGATACACCCGAGGGTTGTAAGTTGATGGTATGGCATGACATAATGCCATCGTGAATGTACGGTATGGTTTTGCAAAGAAAACATAGTGTGTAAAAACACAATGAAAACATAATGAACTCAAACAAGCATGCAGAACACAAAAAGAGAGAAGATGCACTGATGTGCATACAATTGAGCAGATTATCATCAAACTCTAAGCCTGCAAAACCCCTAGTATTGCTTGTCGATGGAATAGTCAGAACGGAAATGTTGGAATCGGGTCAAAGCTATAGCCACCTAGAGAAACACCCTCATCTAGCGAAGGCTACGAGTTTGACTATGAGTTACAATTTAGGGGCTTAGGTCCATTCCACGTGTGTGCAATGAGTAGAGCTAGCAATGTGAAACTAGAGATGCTTGATGTTTGAATGGCAATCGAATTAAAAAAAAATATTTGCTAGTGTACCCACTACATGGACTCCTGATGGCATTACCATCGCTTGCCATTTGTGCTGTCACAATTATTGAATTTGATCTTGAAGATGAGGAACTTATTTCTAGCAACTTATTTGAGAGTCAAGTTAATAGCTAGAAAAAAATATACAACAGATTCCATCATCGATGAAGGTGCAAGATGTAATGACATGACCTACAATGACTAGTTTGGGTCAATCGATGTTGATTCCAACTACTGCCAAAGTGGACCCATACGGAGGCACGCCTTATGCACTGCTAGGTAAATGCGAAGTAATGTTGACCATCAACATTGAGAGCTTGCCAACCATCTTCTATATGTTGCCTAATAGGGAAGGGTTAGGGAATGAAACGTTATTGGGATGTCCATTTATATGACAGATCGAGTGATTGACTGATTTTGAAACTCAACACATACATTTGGAATTACCCAATACATGGATCATCATCATGACTTTCAGTAGGGGCACACCGCCATTGACAATGAAGCCCTTACTTAACATGAACTCCACAAAGAGGAACCATGACTTTCTCAAGCAATTGCTTCAAATGCACAAAGAACAATGCCGGCCAGTGAGCAAGCTTGCTCGACCAAAAACCGAACCACAAAGGTGGATCCTAAAAACAAACCGCAAGACTATAGACTACCAACCTCATGTACATTGGCCACAAATCCCCAAGAGAAATCCCACATGTAGGAGACGTCCGCATCATAGCCATAATTGAACTAGGTGGGTCCCCAAATGCTTGTTGCAAGCACAAGGATATTATGATGGCAACTCTTGGATTTGATTGCCCAAACTCTCGTGTATCGCCATTTCCCACAACTGACTTGCTCCACCACCTCCACCACCCCGCATGCGTAAACTAGTTAATGGCCGCAAGCCACCAACGGCATCTATATCCGAACTAATCTATAGGTGCAAAATGTCTCCCTTACCCTCTGGTCCCAATGACCATTTGTAGAGCCTAATAGAAGACCCATGGTTTGAGTCCTCTTCTACTCATGCCCACTAGATGGACTATGCAAGAGAGCTTCCCACGCCATCAAAAGACCCACATGACTCACTACCTCCACAAAAGGCCAATGAGGGCAATATGACTCCTGTTGTTTGCTGATGCCATCCCCTTGACATTGGCCAACCAAGGACCACAAATTACCCAAACTATCTCTGATAACACCACCACTGCAGCTCAATCTGGCAACTTGTCCACCACGACCAATCATGTCAATGAGCACAACCAAACAAAGCCAGCCCTTTGACCTAGGTTGAATCCTTCCTACAAGCGGCCATCTATTCTAGCACTTACTCCTAACTTGGGTTCTGATATAGCTGAAGACAGTCTTGTGCATTCATAGCTTGGATAGCACCTTCACCCTATTTGCCTATAACTACGATAGGCTAGACCTTGGCTTCTTGGATGAGACCATGGCTCAAGTCATTGCTTCCCTGCCTTGCTCATGGGAAGAATTCAAAATTATTTTCAAAAGGCCTCCTTACTCATTGATGAGTTGATTGCCATGTAAATTTTGCATGAAAGAGCTCTTAGGGGCTATCTCATCACCTCTTTTGAGTGCACCCATGTCATGACCACTCCTAGTGACCTCGGGCACTTGGATCGACTAGCTGCATCCGAGTCACGATTTCTATAGAAGTGGTTTATGCTGCATGTGTAGCAGGAGCGCACTAAGGCCCAATCATAACCAATGTTGAGCAACACCATGTCATCAAGGCATTGGAAAATGATCAAACTTACACTATGCCTACCTCGTTTTGCATCCTTGGAATGACCCGCAACCAATTGCTTGAGGAGAATGTCTAGCTCCACCCCTACCTTGACAGAATTCTCAATGAGGGGGAGCTTCATATCGCCAACAGGATGAACTCGGGAGACTTCTTGGATGGATGTCATCAACTACATAATGCATGTTGGCATACACCCATAAGACATGGATCATTATGTAGCATTGGACTATAACCCTTAGTTCTACCATTGGCTCTTGCAAACCCCGTAATGTAGGGACACATGGGAGATTGAAGACACAAAAATAGACACAAGGGAGACCAGACACACAAAAACACTAAAAGTTAACACTTAAGTATCGAACTAAAGATGCCAATCTTAACTAAGGTTGAAGTGCTAGTGGCAATAGTATTTTTTCATGCCTCTAAAATTGAGCCTTCATTGTTAACTTCCATTGTCGATTTGAGTATATAAGATCTCACATGGATGTTTCCTTTGTGCAAATGATTACTGAGGCATCCTAGCAAGGAGTAAAAGTCATCAGAGACATCAAGTACAATGAAAAGAACAATGTCTTCACCCTTGAGCAACAATAGAAGTTCAACTTTTGCCCCCAATAGTGCAAGATTGGGAAGCTAAAGTTTTGCCTCCTAGAAAACCTAGACAAGATAATCGACAACAACACCGTGGCCAAGAAGCACATCTTGGATTGTAAGCTAGACACTTATGTTAAGGCAATGTGTGGGCTGGATAAGGTGTTAGGATGCTTGACCTTCATACAAACCTTTGATCCAAAAGCCAAGAAAAGGTTGTTAGTATCAAAAGAGGAACTAAAAGGAAGCTTTGCCTAGTAGTCCTCACTCTCGAATTGGTGGAGGCAAGCTTGGGATTACCAAGGAGGGATGAAAAGTATGAGGCAAGAAAGAAAGCCATGATGGTGGCAACTAGGTGGAATGGAAAAATAGGAGGGTTGAACAATGATGGAATATTATTTAGTGCAATCCTGAATGAGGAATTGACACTCACAACCCAATTATTCCACTCCATGTTCACATACTATAAGCCTACCGCATTGGCCAAAGCAGGATTCCAAAGGGACTCATGGAGGACATACTATTTGGAACTATCTTTTAGCAAAATTTGAACAATCTTTAGATTGATAATGTGGTGGAATTTCTTGCAAGAGAAAAAGTAGTGATGCACAAATCCCCAGGAATGGTGACTAGCTTAGAAGCAAGGCTAGCCATAATCACTTATGGTTCAACTCTTCCTAGAGTGATATGCACATGGTTAGGTGCATCCATGGCAAGAATCTTTATGGTTGGCTTGGTGGTGAGCATAGATAGTGGCTCTCCGAAAGACAGCCCACCCATCACTAGAACAACAACCACCACCTTGCAAAGGAAGGAATAGATGCAAGGAGGAGATCAGGGTGCAAGAGACACATCAGAACAAGGAAAAGTAGAATAGAGGAAAAGAGGAAGAGAAGGCAAGGATGAGATAGACACTACAATAGAAGACACAACATAGGATGTTAGAAGAGAAAAGATAACCAAGGCACATTGGGCAAAACAAGGAAGAATTGACCTAGCCCCAACCTTAAGGGAGGTCCTAAAAATTTTGCAATAGTAGGCAGTGCGGCTAAAAGTACATGAGGATTTCCTCACAGGCACACATTTGTCTCACCAAGAAGACCTATGCAGAAGGGAAGAATAACTATGCAAGAAGGTAGAAGACTTGTACAGGAGGGAGCAAGAACTCATTAGCAAAACTGACACACTCCACGCTGGGTACGGAGAAACATCTAGTCAAGGACAGAGCAAGGTAGATGAGGGGCTGCTTGAACTACAATTGATTGTGAACACGCTCCAAGCCATGCAAACTAGCTTATCTGAGATGAAAAAGGGGAGATTAGTAGAAGTAGTCTCCAGGAAAGATGGACAACATGATGACTCCACAATTGGCACTCAGCAGCAAGGAGGTCAAGCAACCCATCACAGAAGGGAACTTGCTTGTCTTGGAACAATTGTGCAAAGAAATCAAGAGAGGAAAAGCTAAAGTCTTGAGAGACAATGTAGAGCACAAGCCAAGTTGGATAAGATGATGTACAGTTACTAGGAGCACTTAAAGCATAACACCTTGCAGCAGCAACATGACCTTCGAGCTCATCTACAAAAAACAAAGACATGGAACTTAATGACTTGAAGACAAAAAACCAAGGGATGGGGGAGATGATGAGGAAATTAGAAGAGATGAGAATAAAGTTAGCTGAAACTATAGTGCAGCTCGAGTAGAAGAGAAACAAGGTGAGAGGGTTGACCCAAGAGCTAGCAAATATCAGTCAAACCCATGCCACCCAGTTGCAAAGCACTTTCACAAGCCTACAAACCATAGGATAGGCCACTCTTACTCAAGAAGTAGCAATGATTGCAGGAGAAGTGGAACAAGTGTGACTAGCAACATTGCAAAGCATGGCAAACGATCTAGGTAGCACCCTCCTATAGAAGAGCTAGTACAAGGAGCAGGTGGTTGTCTGCAAACATGTTATTGATGCTCAAAAAAGAATGTACCATAAGGTAGTGATAGCAGTAGTTAGTGAGGATCCAGATAGATCAGGTGGAAGAGCTCAAGGCCCAATTGGGAGTTGCCATAGTAGCTCTCGAAAAGATTGATTTGGGACCAAAATCAAGTTGATGACTTATGAGCCTACAAGGGAGAATTTAGTGCCCCAACTTCAACATGAAAGCTATAATGATGAAAAATTGAAGGACAAGGGACTTTGGGAACCTACCTCTTCCTCATGTGGTGAAGACCACCCATCGCCTATAGCAACAACATGGGACCCACCCTCAATGATGACACTTGTGGAGGATTGACCTGAGCTCCTAGACTTCTATGCTTCACTAGAAGGGGTGAGTTATGAAGCCTCTAATTAGTAGAAAGACACAGAATCTACTCCTAAACAATGGATAACCTATGACAGGATGAAGAGAGTATGGAAACCACAACCACAAAGGATGCAACATGTCTCCCTAAAAGTCAAAGTGATTGAAAAGAAAATTGAGAGCCCAGAAGAACTTGTACGTAGGTATGAAGAGAGTTAGGAACAAAGTCAGATGGTCACCTTTGATTTCCAGATATATGAAAATGCTAGGTGTATAGATCCCCTCTCCTTGAGGATATTGCACCTACTCACTAGAACAAGAGAGAGAATTGCTCGACTATGGCTAGATCAACAAGATATAGGAGCCCTTCATAGAAGTTGTAGGCTCATAGGTACACAAAGGAGCAACCATTTTGTTAATCAACAACCTCGAGAGGCATTCCCCGAGTAGCCAAAATGGAGCTATCCCATTCTTGAAAATGATGGAATTGCTTGGGATGCCTATTGTTATGTAGGTACAATTGAGTGAGTTAACCCCACATACTGCCCCTATCCTCGGAAGCATCTCCAATACCACAAAGAAAAGCATGGCCAGTAATAATTTCCCTAAGATTCCCAATGTTCGGTTCCAATGTTTGAGAAGACATATCACTTCCAGTCAAGGGACTTGGTACCCTTGTTTAGAGTGTTTGTAAGGACATTCAACAAATATCTTGACGAGGCTTTCATCACCACTTTCAATTACTTGATGGTGCTCATTATATTGCTACAGTAGCTACCCACCTTGTAGGAAGACAGGTTGCCACCCCTCTTCTTTGATGTGAATGCACACAAATAGAGATAGTTTCCATTGTATGGCTACATCTTTGTGCCTTGCTCATGCCCATAGATTTCATGAGTATCCTAGAAGATACAGTGGACAATTGGTTCACCCTATGCACCCACCCATTTGATTTAGAATCCCGCCTCTACTTGAAGCTAGATACAAAGGAGTACCTTTTGGGCAGAGTTTGCTTGACTAGAATGCTTTGACCACTAAGCTAAGGAGTGAAGCATATTTTTATTTAGTTATTTCATTAAAGAGAGAGAGAGAGAGAGAGAGAGAGAGAGAGAGAGAGAGAGAGAGAGAGAGAGAGAGAGAGAGAGAGAGAGAGAGAGAGAGAGAGAGAGAGAGAGAGAGAGAGAGAGAGAGAGAGAGAGAGAGAGAGAGAGAGAGAGAGAGAGAGAGAGAGAGAGAGAGAGAGAGAGAGAGAGAGAGAGAGAGAGAGAGAGAGAGAGAGAGATTTTTCGCAAGCATATGGCACCTAGGGGGTCCTTGGGTCTCAAAGCAAATCTCAGAACCCCAGTTCCATCCTCCCCCCCCAAGATTTAGGACACATCAAGGGCAAGACATCTCGGATCACCTAGAAGACCTATCACCTTGAACATCACATTGCACCCCCCACCATGTGCCAATTGGGTTCTCAAGTGTGGGACAATATTTTGAGCTTACTTAAAATTTGACCTAACTCCTAGTTGCATCAACACCTGCACCATCCATCGCACTAGTGAGGGTAGCACACCCCTTAGGGAGAGCATTGATGGATCTACAAGCATGGTGAACATGGTGTGAGACCCATCAACATTGGTGGTCTAATATCATCCACAGTCAGCCATGTCCCATGTACCTTGTATGTCACCCCAAGCTATCTCACCCTTCTAGCATCAACCACTATTCTCCCACTTTCTCAACATTGTAGTAAACATCCCCAGACACCCTCTTCCAATGTATTACGCCCCGTCGAACCTTCCCCTTAGTAGTGTTGTGGAATTGACACTCGTCTAGGAGGGAGGTAATGTTAACTCCATCAAGTGACAGGTGAGGAGAAAGAAAGCAAGGGAAGAAAGTAAGGCACTAAAGTTTTAATGATAGTGAGAGTTTTGGTAATGCCAAGAAATAACTAATGTAGTTCAAGTGTCGGGCTCACTCTTGTGCAAGTTGTAATAATCTTTGCAAAGTCGAATCCCACTTAGCTTTAAGATCCACTTGTAAATGCAAGGTCAAGTTCAATGGACAAAAGAATGGTCTAGGTGCCGAAAGAGCGCAAAGGGCTAGAGACCTCTAAACTTATGTATAAAATCCAAAAAGTTAATGAAAGAGATCATTTGAGTGTGTGCTAACTTCTGACTGAGCTCTCTTCTACCTATGTTCTATTGCTTGAAGCTTTTGTGTGTGCCATTGAGAGAGGAGTGAGAGAGGGAGAGAGTGAGGGCTAAAAGGGGAGTGCGAGGGACATGTTGTGAAGCACTTGGTAATCTTCCACCTTCTTTTACGTTAGCATGCTTTGCTTGGCCGATCAGTGGTGGATTGCAAGTTTAGTTTGAGAGATTGCAGAAGGAGGCCATGCCATTCGAGTTGGTGAGACCACCTTGGTTTGCTGAGACTATAACGATGGGTGAGCCTGAGGGTGGCTTGAGGTGTGTCTACTACAAAATTAGTCCCATTGGTTTCTTTTGCTACATGTTAGAGGAGCCATTGGATGAGAGGTGTGAGAGACTAGGTGAGAGTTGGTTCACCTCAGATAATCAAAGGCCTGAAACAATAGGAGCTTTGCACGTGTCCTAGTTGTCAAGCACGGTCGAAGCTTGAAAACCCCTATGCGGCTACAAATTGTACATGTGACAATTCAATCTTGACCATGAGATTAACTAGTGAAGTCAAAGTTAAGATGCAAGTATAAATGATCATTCATTAAGTACACCACCACCAAAGTTGGGCTACTAGGTTTTTGTATTTGCCATCTCAATCCTTCAATTTTCTATAGCAAATGATCCATGTTCACATTGCCAGTCTTCTATGAGTTTGAGTGCCACTCTTTGTGTTACAGATGGTCACATGACCAAGTCAAAAAGAAGAAGTCTTCTATGCAAGAGGGAGCCCTAGTTTCCATTTGTTCAAAAGAAAAGTCAATAAGTGATAATAAATTCTCTTTTTCTATAGAGGCTAGGGAGCCTTTCCATCTTATTAAGGGGAGAAATCAAGGAGTGACAAGAATGTTGAGGAAATCCTATTCTTTAAAGGATTCTAAAAAGAAAACTTATTTATAGCACATTCCTAAAAGAAATGATTACTCAATACCATTTGATTTGCTACTTTGACAAAGAATGCTCTAAAAAGGCTAAGTGATAAAAGAAGAATCAAAATAATCAAAACTACACCTTGGCACGATCCAAGGTGGCAATTTAACCCCTCAAAAATAGTCAAGAGGGAGTTATGAGCTTGCACCACCTAGTGGCCACCACTTTTAGCATGACCTTGTGGGTCATGCAATATATGGACAAACTTTCAACCTTACATAATTGTTGTAACCGTCGGTCCATTAGATCTCCCATGGACTTTGTCCCTCATACTTGTCATCCCTTTATTGAGCATTCTCATTAGATTTTCCATGTACTCTATCCCTCATAGTTTCCTGCCCCCTATTGAGCCCACTTATGCCTTTACTTCTCATCTTCATGATGAGTTCTTGGTCCAC
This sequence comes from Lygodium microphyllum, assembly GCF_053477565.2. Lineage (NCBI taxonomy): Eukaryota > Viridiplantae > Streptophyta > Polypodiopsida > Schizaeales > Lygodiaceae > Lygodium > Lygodium microphyllum. The sequence goes on along the minus strand of NC_141148.1, from coordinate 153,653,624 downwards.
ATCTATGAACTACTATCCAATTCTAGGATGTAGCAAGTTAATGACCATCCCACTTTTCCATGTGACCATCTAGCTAGATAAATTTTGGATAGTGGTTCTACTCATCACTTGCCTCCAAACATTGACATTAACATCTCACAAAGGCTTGTAGCTATAGAGGAGACTCATGCAAGATACTTGAATGGTGAATATTTAAGGTATTGGCTTAGTTCTCTTGTTATGAAATTATGAAAATTTTTAGAATTCTCTATGAGAATAAAATGATTTTTACTTATTTGTTTTTGTGGACTTTGTTTATTTGCCACATGGCCTGGGAGTTGTTGCATGAGCATGCTCGTGCAACAAGTCATGATCATGCAACAAATAGATAAATCCACAAAAAAAAGTAAAAATCATTTTATTCTCATAGTAAATTTCAAAATTCCATAACATTATGGTAGAGTACAATTTAAATTCTTTATGGAAAGAAACTACATGTCCCCATGAACCAATCACTGTTGATATTCATGTTTTGCCAATACTTTGGCTAGAACCATAGAAAAATTCTAAAAGAAGTGATTGAAAAGATTGAGCAATCACAATTGAGATATACAACCCAAACTAACAAATGATTTAGTTTGGTTTTGCGAATTGAAAAGAGAAGGTTAAAATCCATTGAAATGCATTTCAAAATCAAATTAGATCCAAAACATTATGGGCCATTCTATCTTATTCATCAGATTAATGAGAATGCATTTAGATTAGGCATTCATCATCATTGGAAAATTTATAATTCTTTCCATATTAGTATGTTGAAATCTTTTAAGGGAACTCCACCAATGACTTCAATATTAGATGATCCTCTACGATTAGAAGAAAGAACATAAATTTAATACATGAAGTAATTGTTGATCATGAATTGACTACAACTAAAATAAAAAATCAATATCATAGGTATCTAGTAAAGTATACAAATCATTTTGTTCAATAATCTTAGTGAATTCTAAAGTTAGTGCTAACTCTAACTTATGACCATCTAATGAATGCCTACCACTCACAATCACATTAATGTCACAACATAGGTAAATATTTATTGCATGAGACGATGTTTCATGAAAATTTGTGATTACCTTATTTTCATAAGAAAGCATGTGGTTGATCATCCATATGATTTTTTTTTTGTTTTATCAATCGAGGGTAGTTACTTTTGAACCTATAGAAAATACTATTGAATTATAAAATTTTAAAAATTTATTATAAAATAGGATATTTTTATTTTATTTATTTTTGTAAAATTTTCTTATTTATTGCATTATCCATGACTTGTTGCATGAGTACGCATGTGTGACACTGGTTCATTATGCTTGGTAAATAGATGGAAGAATATTAATGTCATTTGTGTTGCAGTGAGAAGATTATTAGATGGAGTTATGCATAATAAATATTTTGAGGAAGCATAGTTTAATGCATAGAAATTAATCATGGTCAAATGCTCCATAGTGTGGAATTATTATATTTTTGTGTGCTATCTATTTGGATACCATTATTTTGTAATCCCTAAAAGTATTGATTATTATTTTTATAAGCCTTAGTTTAAGTATTGATTATTATTTTTATAAGCCTTAGTTTAAGTTTATTTGATAGGCATTAAATAGTATTGGAGCAAAAGCATGGCGTTCATGCAAGGAAATAAAGATTCCAAAAAGGAGATGATTTTTAATGTTATTTTTGAGAAAAAAAGCTTAATACAAATGGTAAATACATGCATGGGGGAGGTGCTTATGCTGAATGCATGTGGGGAGATTGTATCCATTGATCTTGTGTTGTGCAAAATTTGTCTATTTCTCTTTTCTCTTGCAATTTGAGTTTTCTCAAATTTTTCTTTTTTTAATTATTGTATGATGAAGGCAAGCAACATCTCTTTGATACTAACAAAGGCTTAAATATCATATAGTAGACAATGGGTTTCTTGTTTCACAATTGGGCGTGACCTTGGTTTGCATCTACTAGCTTTCTTAACCAGGTTAAGCTATCTATCTCCTTCATCACAAAGGCCATTGATTGAATAATAAATGAAGCTATTAGTCTAGTTGTACCTCAAAGTAAAGCATGGCCCTTATTATATATCACAATTCTTATCCAAGGCAAGGTCAAAAGCCTATGAATTTCATGAATTTCATTATCATGTTGCATAAGCCTCTTCTAATGCAAATCCTTTTGACATTAATGCCTTGACAACATCTTCTACAACATACCTTATGATATGTCTATAGATTGGCTAATGGACGGTATCCCATATATGAAGCTAGCCAAAGTGTTGAGCCTTATCAACTTCGGAAACAACATCAACAATCATTCCCAAAGCATTCTGTATGTAGATGAGATCATCTTCATATTGGTACACATTGACCTTAGTTTCCAACCACATAATGGATGACTATTTGTACTACATGTTGTCTATTTCTTAAAGAAAAATTGAAAGCTTTGAATCTACTTGCCTGTTGTATGTAGGTGTGGTTATTAGTGACAAGTCAAATAGGTGTACACATATGCATTTGTTGAATACATAATGATGGTGAGATCATCTCCCAATGGGTCACGATTTCTTATAGGAGATGGCATATAACAATAGCTTACCTCTACCAATTTTTCTTCTTAAAATGGAGTGGTCGAGCACAATATTATAAATGTGGCCTTTTAAACTAGAGCATAACAATGAGAATACCTTGTAAGACCATGTTATGGTAATAAAATAAAATTTTCAACTTGCACATCTTTTGAGATTTTGGGTAGCCAAAGGAGGCTAGAAATGATGTATGACAATAAGGTTTTTTATTGTCACAAATAAGGCTAAGCCTTAGCTAGAAAGGCTTAAGTCAAACCCTTTCACACTCTGGCAAGGCAGGTAACTGGTTCCATCTTTGAAGCTTTCACACTAAAAAGAAGGTGATCTAATTATTTTATGACTCCCTATTCACATTGTAGCCTCTTGGAACTGGTTCACCATTATGTGTGCATACTGTAGGCTTATGGAAATAGTTGTTTTGTAATCAAAAGGTCAGTTCTTATGCCATTTTTGGGTGCCTATTTAAGGGAAAAATTTATCAAAAAGTTTTCATAAAAAGTAATATGGATTGATCTTGTTTGGCACGTCATTGTTGGCATATAGAAAAATGGCAAGAAAATTGTTCAATTTTAGACCCCTATTTTGTTGCTTTTAGGATCTTGAACAATGTTTTCACCATTTCTTGGTGGACAACCAATGTTTGACATATTGGCATGACATATGGGTGCATGTGACAGTAATTGGACACATGCATGATAGCCATAGTAGTGGAACTTGTTTTTTGTGTATTTTCTTGTGTATTTTGAATGATTTTTCTGTCTTTGTTTTAAATGGTTGATGCTCAAACTTGTTCACATGCTTGGAGTTGATTCGAAACATTATATACTATTGGTTTTTTTGAATTTACAATTGTCGTAATATCAAAAACTACATAGTTTACACAAATTCTGGGCGATAAATTGACTAAGGACAACTACAATGTATGGTCCTACCATATGGACAATTTTTTGATGGGGAGAGGTTTGCAGGAGCTCATTACAAGTAAAAACACATGTTAAACTTCCTAATGAGCCCATTGAAGAATAAAAAATGATGTACAAGGATTGGACATGTAATAAGAGCACTTTTTGTGACATAAGAGTGAAGCATTTGAAAAGTTTTTGGAGTTTTAGGCCTTGACAAAAAAGAAAATTGGGAGCTACATAAAATGCTTGAAATAAGATAATGGAGGAGATTATATGTTAAATGAGTTCTCTTACTATTTGAGAGACCATTTGATGTAGCAGAAAGGAAGAACATGATTATTGTGGAAGTAGCAAGGGCATTGATGATTTAGATACACATGCCCTTGACTTGCTGGGCTGAGATAGTACATACTAGTCCATATCATGAAGAGGACACCTACAACGTTGACTCATCATATGTCTCCATATGAAATAATGGATGAAAAGACACCTATAGTTACATATCTTAGGGTGTTTGGTTATATATATCATGTTCATGTCCTTGATGATTTGAGGAAAAAATAGAACCAAAAACTATTAAATGCAATTTTCTTAGGTATCTAGATGAGAAAAAGGGTTATAAATGCTATGATCCTATCACTAAAGAGATCTACATAAGCAGGGATGTCAGATTCAGTGAGTACGAGTCTTGGTATTGACCGAAAGTTGTAGTTGAGTTAGATGTTTATAAAAGTAGTGATGATGATGGTTATATAAAAAAATTTGTAGCAAATAATGGTCAAAGAAATCAACATGTTGAGGATATGTTTGGACCTCAAGTTCATGGAAAAAGCAGTGATACATATAGTCCATGGAGTGGCAAGTTGAGAAATGCACAAAAGAGGGTATAAATTTCATAAGGAAAGAAGCCTATAGGTGAAAGTTCTAAGGATGAGTCCATGGATGATGAGTTTGGCATACCACATGTTAGAACTCTAGGGATAAAGAGTGTAGTAAAGTATGATTCACCACATGTAGGAATTGTTGGGGCACTATCTAGTACACCACGATTGAGGAGATCGGATAGAGTGAGGTGCCCAATTGACAGGTTGACACATAATGGCTTCACGAAGATGCAATATACATACATGGTATCATAAGTTTAGAGTTTACAACCTAGTTGTTTTGAAGAGGCAATTGGAAGCATGCTATGGATGAGAAAATGGAGGCATTGTTAAAGAACAAGATGTGGGATCTAGTTGAGTTGCCTTATGGCAAGAAGGAAATTTGTTGCAAGTGAGTGCATAGTGCAAACCTAATGGCTCATTGGAGAGATACAAAGCAAGGTTGGTTGCAAAGGATTATGCACAAACATATGGTTTGGACTATGAAGAGACATTTAGTCTAGTGGGTAAGATGACTACAGTGAGATCGGAGATTGCACTGGCTGAAAATTAAACCAAATGGATGTGAAGAATTCCCTCTTAAATGGTATATTGAAGAGGAAGTATACATGGATTAGTCAGAAGGGTATGTATACCCAAAATATCCACATTATTTATGTACACAAGTTGAGGAGAGCATTGTATGGATTGAAACAAGCACCTAGAGCTTGGTGTGAGAGGATTAGCAAGCTTTTATGTAGCATGGGATTTCAACAAAGCATGGATGATTATTCACTTTATGTCAGATATACAGAAGTTGTTATGATCATCTATATTGATGATCTCATCATTACATGTATTTAGAGAGAGAAATTATACGGAAGATGGAATGGTTGTTATGGTCATCTATGTTGATGATCTCATTATTGCATGTATTCTAGAGAGAGAAATTACTATAGTAATAGCATGGGATGCATGAGGAGTTTATCATCAAGGACCTTGGTTTATTGAGGTACTTTCTTGGCATTGAGGTGATTGACACTCCACATATGGAGTTTGGTTAGTGCAAGGACAATACTCAACGGAGATGGTAGAGAAACGTGAAATGATAATATGTAAGCCGATGGATACACCATTGGATTAAAAATGGAAAGATGGTAGATGATGGTCAATATGTGGAGGATGTTACTATATTCATGAAGATGTCGATCTATCTAACCATAATAAGACTAGAATTAAGTCATTTAGTGGGAGTGATTTGGTAATTGATGTAGAAACCATGCAAGTGATATTTGGATGCAATGAGGAGAGGTTGAGATATGTGGAGAAGATAGTTATCTTTGACTTGTTCTATAAGAAAGGGATTGAGCCTACATTGTTTAGATACACATGTAGATTATGCAGGAAGTATCGTGGATAGGAGATCTACCAGTTAGCTAGGCATTTTCATTTGCCTCAACCATGGTGATTTGGACTAGCAAGAAGCAATCCATAGTTGCTTTATCTAGTAGAAGCAGAGTACAGAGGTATAGCATTGGCAACATGTGAGTAGACATAGACATTACTGAGATTTCTATTATGTGATATGGAGATTGAGATAGATGGTGAACTTATCATGTATTGTGATAACATTAGCAGCATTATGTTAGCAAAGAACCCCATCTACATGTGAGGATGAAGCATATTGAAGCACACTACCATTTCATTAGAGAGAAGGTTATGGAGGGCAAGATAGACTTGATACATGTCAAAACCAATGATTAAGTCATGGACATCTTTACCAAAGCATTAGGTAAAGATAAGTTTGAGTACTTTAGAAGTGCACTTAGGGTATTCTATATGCAAGCTCATTTTAGAGTATTGAGAAATGGACATAGGCTAAGTCTATATCCTATGTATGCATGAATAAAGTAGAAAATGTGTGTAAAGTCACTTAAAGGTCAAAAGATATCCATCACTCTTGGAGATACTTTGTGTGTACTCAATTGAGGAGGAGAAGAATGAAGATGATGAAGAAGAAGATTGCTTGAGCCTCCATATCTTGTGCCATTGCTCATACCATTGTGTATCCAATTCTATTCTTTTTAACATAGCCATCATACTTTGTGGATTGAGTCTCTGGAATGAATTAAAGAGGGTGTCCTGGGTTAGGTGAGAGATAGTAGCTATATTTGGTGGATCAAGCCTCTTGAACGAATAAGAGGATATCCAACATCTGATTCACTGATCTTGTATAGCGCAACATTTTGGTATTATTGTCGAGACCTAGGACATATTGAAGTTGCTTGGATACCTTGCATAGTGGAATAGGAGAGGTGCATGCGTACCTAATCGAAAATGCTCACAAATAGTTAGATTTCAAGTGTGGTTGATACTATAGGTGGACTTTGTTTTTCTTTATTATATGAGGTACGATGTTTGGCTACATTCATTTTAGGATTCTGAGCTTTAAGAGAACAATAAATTGCATACCTCTATAACAAGAGAAGAAAAGGTAAAACTTGTGAAGATTGTTATGAATGAGCCGAAAAGAGACGATTTATTCCATGAGTCAAATTTGGTACATTGATTGTAATGTGCTTTGACTCATGAAAGAAAAAGGGGCTTAAAAGGAAAAAACGAGTACTCTAGTGTTCATGAAAAATAATTTTTGTAGTAAATACAAAAGCCTCTAACTCAAATTTTCACAGGGATTTTTGAATCAAATTATGTGTGTTTGCCAAATTCATAACTAAAAATTTTCAAAACCTTATTCTTTCAAATTTGAAGGTTAAAAAAAAAAAACTTGTGCTTCACTTTACATTAAACCTCGATTTTTCGTGAACATTGGTATGCTCATATGTACGAGGACAATGGTGAAGCTTAGAAGAGATGGGAGGAGCGTGAAACAAGTACAAATGATGATTAGGGCCAAGAAGTGATTCATCTAACCCGTTTCTTGTTGGAAGTTCCGGGCAAAAACATGGGATTCTTGCTGCATTCTTCATTTAGATATTATTATTACTATTACATTTTGAAAAAAAGAAAAAGAGCGTGAGTTGCTGGCTTTTTGGAAATGGGCCATGACTTTAGTGCGCCGCCGCCGCCGCCTGCCGCCCCCCCCCCCACCCACCTCCTCTCGTGCCATCGGATGCATGTCGCCTTGTCCTTGTTGATGCACCTACCCTCCTCGTTGCTGTAACCTTGTCACCTTGCCTCTGTCGATTGCCTTCCTCAGCATGGTCATGGCAGTAGTGTGGGGTGTGGTCACGGCAAGGGTCACCAGTACAACAGCGTGGTCAATATGATCACTGACAGTATCATGGTCATATTGGCAAGGGCCACTGTGGTGCTTGCAAGGCAGTGCGGCCACCATCATTGGATCGAACCATTCGCACCATCATGTTTCATAATCTTCTCTCTGGTTATCATCCTCTGCACCATCAGCACGCTCCATAGACCCAATCGCACCTTCAATATTGAAATTCTGCAGCCAAAGTCGTTGCTACAAGGCGCTTGTGACTGCCATACTCTTGCTTCCAGTCCGACCATCACCACCAGGCCTCATGGTGCCGATTCGTCATCCCAGCAGGGACTCATCCTACTCCTAGCACCAAGATCAGCACCGACATCAACTTCCCTTTAAGAGGGTTAGTGGAAGTCAAGGATTATGGATTGAGTTGATGCTGCTATATTTAGCCTCCCTTACTCCACATGAAGTTCTAATTTACCTACTTCTCATGGCGCCTTGAAGCTAATATTGGATTGCCACTCGAATTGATCATATCAACATCCCTAGCTTATGCTTTGATCAGCTTGATCCCTCGGCTTGTTCACAATGACACTTTCCAAAGAAGCATAATCTGTGTTATGTACACTTAGAAGCACATCTAGAGTGGCCCTTAGGAAGCTTGCAGCAACCCATGTACTAGACTAAGAGGGAAAAAGGGGCATAAGCTTTTGCTAGAGTCAATGGGATTGAGGAAGGAAGGAGGAGAAGAAGCCACCATAGAGGAAAAAGATGCCAAGCGTTCTTGGCTCCTTGAATGGTAGGTGCAAGAAGTCATTGGAGAGGTAGGAAAGCACACCAAGGCATAAGGACAACCCACATTTCCCTTTCTAATAGGGAATCTGCACTTCTTGAGAGTTCCCTATGCGGCAATGACACCCTCCATCCCACACCTCTAGTGCAATGCGCATATTGTGCATTGCAACCCAATGCATTTTGCAACTATCTCCTATCCCCCTTTCACTTCCTATCCCTACCCACCCCGACCACTCTAAACATCTTCAATCTCCACCACTGCTACTCCCATTGTCTTTTGCTCATCTCTAACAATACCCCATCTCCACTAATTCCACCACATAGCTATCCATTATCACCACCATTGCACTATCACCATTGAGCCACCACCACCATTGCTAGGGGAGTTGTAAAACAAGACAAGAGCTACTATGAAAGGAGGCAAAGCTACCAAGTGAAATGAGGAGCCATCAATAAGGAAGCCAAAGAGAAAGTGGATGTATGAATTCATGGTTGCATAGCTCCCGTACATTGAATAATGTCCTCCTTGAATGACTAGGAGGAGGCATTGCATTGAAAAGAAAGATAGATATAGAGATATGGGGAGGCCACCTCATTACATGTGCTAACATGAATGAAGGTCAATATATTGGTTACTCACAATATTTAATTTCCTCCCAGATTGAACTTTCTTTGCTGCCTATGTGCACTACATTAGTTGAAGTCAAGGGTATCGCTTACTTTTATTTTGTAATTTAAAGTGAGTTTGGCTAGTAGGTCCAAATATAGCATAAAAATCAATTAGACCTACAATGAGTGGGTGGCTAGTTGAGAGGCAAATTTAGAGGTGTGTTTTATAGAAATTTATGGCTTTTTAGGTGGATTCCTAGGATATTTTTGGTCGAAAATGAATATTTAAAGCTTAGAATTGGTCCATGGTTCAAAGCATCTAATGTGCAATCCATGGGGCAACTTAGAAACAAGAGCCCAATGAAGACTAAAATCAGTGTGGCAGGGGATTTCCCTAGGATTTAGTATTTTAGATTTGTATCTTTGCATGCAAAAGGTTTTTCAAATACCTTAGTTTGAGGGGAGCATGGAAAGAGGACATGTTTTTGGCCAAAAAAGGGCCCAAGTTTAAATGGGCATAGGACAATTTGAAGAGGCACTTTGCCAAAGGTATGAAGAGGCATGTAAAAAAAAAGAAGCTAATCACGGAGAGAAAGAAGATGGAAAAAGTGTGCAGCAAACAAAACACCATCATGGCACTCTCTTTGTGGATCGTCTCCTCTGCATTGACCACTATTTGGCACACTTAGAAAGGACGTAAAACTTGATTCTAAAGTGTATACCTCTTCATTCAAATGAGTAGAGAGAGAACTAATTAAGCAAGAACGAGAAAGAAGGATGAAAATATCTCATATTCAACATGAGAAGTGTGAAGAGCGATTAAGAAGACATGTAGAGATCTTTCGCACAAGTAGTCCCCTCATTGTATTAGTCCCATATCTATTTAGAGTCATGTAGGTCTTAAAGTTAGAGGTCATATAATGCCTCATACTAAGAAAAATCTTCAGTGGCTAAATGGCCTGCTTGATGACACTTACCACACCAAGTATTTGACCGCATCACATCTCTTCCTGCTCCTGCAACGTTGGATATGCTAGCGGTATTCACTTTCAACGTCTGTAGTTGTTCTGTAATCACATCCATCAACTCCTTTTTGATGTTTGCAACTGAGTTGGATAAATAATCCTTCAAGCTTTCTCCTCCTGAAGTACTGGCAGGAGGGTTTTGAGGAGTTTCTGTAATCACTGCATAAACGGGTTGGGCTGGTACAGAGGGGTCTCTATTCTGGTTCTGATTCAGAGCTCCTGTTTGAACTGTTGGCTGTTGGCTCCGGTTGGTAGGATTCCACTGTTGCTGCTGATTTGTCATTGAGAAAATTGGTTGGGACCATTGTTGTTGTGGTTGAACCATCATTTGAGGCATGGATTGTGGCCACTGTGGATTTGGTGCACTGTACTGTGATACCGGGGGCATCTGTTGGTAGGGGTAGGGAACAGTCCCTGGGACTGCATTTGGTGGATACATCATTCCTGGCATCAGGGGAGGTAGGACTCCTCTTCCTGTATTCATCGCCAATCGAGCTTCCACTTCATCGTACAGTCTTGCACCTTCTGTTGCAGCTTGCAGGGTGGCTGGTCTTTGCAGCTCCACAAACTTACGGACTTCTGGTTGTAATCCTCTGAGAAACACCCCCTTTTGAATGCCATCATCCAGATTATGGTTAGTCCATCTCTTCAGGATGGATTCCATTCGTGAGACATAGGCTTCTACTCTTTCTCCAGAGGACTGACTTAGGTTCATGAATTTCTCTCTCATCCGCTCTTCAAAACCTTCATGCTTGAATTTAGTGAGGAAGGCCAACTTCAGGTCGTCCCATGTGCCAAAAGTTCCTGCTGCTTGTCTCTCATACCAGTGAAACGCCGCACCCTTGAAAGTGGCGGGGAATATTGCTAACCAATGCTCAGGGGTTCTGGCATTGTTAGCCACACATGCTACCATAAACTTTGCTACATGAAGATCGGGGTCTTCATTGTACTCTCCCTTAAAAACTGGCAATGGAACTACATTCGCTAGCCTGTCATCAATATTTCCAGGACGGATCTGGCTTGGAAGTGGACCTCCAGCAGGAGGAGGAAGGGCTTGATGTGCCATTGGCACTTCTGTAAAGAGTTCCGCAAGGGCGTCAAAGGCGGCTTATGCTGCGAGCTCGCTTTCGGCTCTGATTCTTGCTTTCTCTCTTCTCACGTACCTCTGGACTCGTTCTAATGCTTGCCTCTTTATTGCGTCATTCATCAGGGGTGTGGCTCCACTATGTTGTTAGTGCTCCACAGAGGGTTAATAGAAGACTTCAGTCTCTGGAGGACTCTCTTGCCAACATTTCTTCTACTTCTTTCTTTTCAACGTCCCTGAATTCTGCTTTCATGCCACTGCACAGAGGAAGGTATTCGGTTCTGAAGGTGTCAAAATGCATACGTCTGAGCATGGTGGTGGTGCCATCATCATAGTAATGCCAGCTTCTGATGGTTTCAACAGTGTATGTTGTGAAAAACACTCTGTCTACCAACTTCTAGTGGGTTGCCAATTGAACAAACAGAAGATTATCAGTACACCAAGCATCCCATGTATCTTGCTGTTGAGCGTCCACGAACAAATTTCAACTCTTTTCCTTCTTGTCTTTGTGAACCTCTACAGACCAAGACTCCTGAAGCTTCTTCACAATCTCCCACTTGATGTTGTCTGGAAACTTTTCAATGAATGCCAAATCTTCCATGGATGGTCATTCTCTCTGTTTCTACTCTTCAGTTTATTCCCAAACAGTTTGCCACCAAGATGCAAGTTTTTGCTGCTTCAACAGGAAGAGGAAACTGTCCACCACATAGAGCATGCATCATGATGGTGATGTGTTTCCGCCATTGTGGGATGAAATTCTTGTGGAAAGTGGCTTTGATTATGAGGAATTCCAACTCTTCAGTGGAAGAAGGAACTTTACAAACATCCATTGAATTCTTCTCTTCTTGGCAATGCCATTTCCTTCATTTTCAGCCTCTTCTGGTGCTTGTTGATGGCAAGCTTCCCCGGCTGCGCACCAAAAACATGGAGCCCCGAGAGGAACACCAAGGAAAAGGGAATTATCTTGCAAGAAAATCTATCTTGTAACATCAACAAGCTTGTTTATCATGTTTCATATGATCACAATGAAGAAAAGAACACCAGGCACAACAAATCTTCATGTAGCATTACGTAGATCTCCCACGGTTTTGATAGAATCAACCATATTCTTCAACATCTTCACAAACTCCATCAATAGAACAAAGAAATCAAAGGAATACACCATCTTTGAATGGAAATACATCACATAGTATTCATCTTCAATATCTTCATAGTCTTCTCTCTCAATCTCTCATATACAATCACTCTATTTCAGTAGAATTGGCTATCTCTGACTCTCTCTCTCTCTCTCTCCATCAATAATACATCATATCCTCACTACAATCTCTCAAAATCACCCTCAATAATCCTTCTTAGGTCGTGGATACCCCTCCCAAGAGGTATGTCTGATATGAAGAGTCACCAGAGCCACTACAGTGTCTTTTCATAGCTCACTACTGTCACTTCACTCTAGTCTTCACTTGAGTCTTCAACAGCTACTTCTTCCACTTCTTTCAGCTCTTTTGCACTTGTATTCACCTCTTTCCAAGGCTAGAAAACTTTCCCAAAGTCACACATACATTCCACAGAACACTCACAGAAGCATAGAGAACAGTCTACAGAACAGTACCAGAACAGAACAGAGACAGAACAGTACAGAGATAGAACAGAAGCAGAAGCTCTACAGAAGACCTACAGAAGGTTACAGAAGGTCATCAAAACTACATAACTCATTCTCAAACCATTCCAAAATTTCACAAACCATTCAATAAACTTTCACAAGATCTTAATCTTCATCAATCAATACTCCATCCCTCTTTACAGAAGACAATCAGAACAAAACAGACCAAAACAGAGCAAAACAGAACAAAACAGAAGGTATACAGAACCAATCAGAACCTATCAGAACATCACATAACCACCAACAAACATCATGATCTTCCAAAACACAATCATTATCATCTAAAACACTCTCAAACCACTTCCAAATCAATCAATCATCTCATAAAATCAACCATTCAGCTCTCAAAAACAACAAAAATCAGCCAAAAAAATAGTCATTTCAACACTCAACATGTATGCTAAAGGAAAGGTGTTGTTGCAGATATTGAAATTTGGCACAAACGCATTGGACATGCAAATGTACAAAGGCTAAAATTAATGCAGTCCAAAGGGTTGGTTACAGGTTTGCCTACATTTAGAGTTGCAGAATTTCATAAGGTATGCGAAGCATGTCAGTTTGGTAAGCAAGCAAGACAACCCTTTTCACATGACAGAGATGTAAGCAGAAATATCCTTGATGTTGTGCATATAGACATTTGGGGGCCTACACAAAATGTATCTCTTGGAGGCAGTTCATACTTTGTCATATTCATTGATGATTGTTCTAGAAAGCTGTGGGTATATTTTATGAAGGAAAAGAGTGAAGCATTTAAGCACTTTAGAACTTTCAAGGCTGCAGTTGAAAGAGAAACATGCTTGAAAGTAAAGTGCTTGAGGTTAGATGGAGGGGGAGAGTACCTCTTGAATGAGTTCAGTGATATCTGAGGTCTCATGGGATAAAGAGACAGTTCACATGCAGGTATACCCCACAGCAAAATGGGGTTGCAGAAAGGAAAAACAGGCATATTGCAGAAGTTGCACGTGCCTTGATGGCTGAAAATAATATGCCTAAGTATTTTTGGTATGAGGCTGTTCATACTGCTGTTTATATTATGAACAAAACTCCCACAGCTGCAGTTCATGGGATGACTCCTGAAGAATGCTTTAATGGCAAGAAGCCTAATGTATCGCACTTGAAAGTGTTTGGCTGCATTGCGTATGTTCATGTGCCAGATGAGTTGCAGAAGAAACTGGATCCAAAGGCTGAAAAGTGTGTCTTTATTGGATACTCTTTAGAGCAGAAAGGGTATCGTTGTTACAACCCTATCACATGTAAGTTCAGAGTGAGCAGGGATGTCATCTTTGATGAAATGAGCAGTTGGTATGCATCTAGTGGTGATGCATTGAATGATGATGACACTCATGTGTAGGCTGAAAAGCAAGAATCACGGACTCTTAGTGGACCAGAGACATCATCTGGTAGTCCTTGGTCTGGGAGACTAAGGAGTACCTCTACATCTTCAGGTGCATCTAGTAGCACTATAGGTAAAGACAAAGGAAAGAATAAAGTGTCAAATGGCATTGATGCAGTTCTTGATGGAGACTTCAGTGGCTCAGAGAGTTTGGATGATGAGTTTGGCATTCCTTTAGTGAGGACTCCAGGTGTGCAAAGAGCACGCATCAATGCAAAGACTCCATTGAGTGATTCAGTGGTATGCAGGTCTAGCAAGGTGAGATACCCTGTTAAAAGATTTGGTTTTGAAGGTTAGTTTCACCATTATGCTTATATGGTGAAACTAGTTGAGGATGTTGAGTCCACATGTTTTGAGGAGGCTGTTGGTCATGCTCATTGGGATGCAGCAATGGATGAGGAGATGGTTGCATTAGAGGCCAATAAGACTTGGGATCTAGTATCATTGCCAAAGGGCAAGAAAGCTATTGGATGTAAGTGGGTTTATAAGATTAAGCACAATGCAGATGGTTCTATTAGTAGGTACAAAGCTAGGCTGGTTGTAAAAGGCTATGCCCAGATATATGGCATAGATTATGATGAAACCTTCAGTCCAGTTGCTAGGATGGCAACTGTCAGATGTGTGATTGCTTTGGCAGCAGCCAAAGGTTGGACGTTGCAGCAAATGGATGTGAAGAATGCCTTCTTGCATGGTGATTTGCATGAAGAAGTGTATATGGATCAGCCAACAGGTTATGAAGATTTAGAGCATCCCACGTATGTGTGCAGGTTGAAGAAGGCACTATATGGGCTCAAGCAAGCACCTAGAGCATGGTCTGACAAGATCAGAGAGTATCTTGTCAATATTGGATTTTATGTTTCTGATGCTGATCACTCACTTTATGTGAGAAAGGGAGATGCAGGTTGGTCATCATAGTCATCTATGCGGATGACTTGATTATTACAGGTGATAGTGATAGTGGGATTGCTGAAGTCAAGGACTTTTTGAAGAAGAAGTTTGAGATGAAGGATTTAGGTGAGCTAAGGTACTTCCTTGGCATTGAGGTGATTATATGTGATGATGGTATATGGCTGTCCCAAAGATAGTATGGCTTGGATATGTTGTCCAAGTATGGTATGACAGCATGCAAACCACTTTCATTCCCATTGGAGCAGAATGTAAAGTTGAGTTCTGATGTTGGGGATGAGATAGAAGACCCTACTATGTTCAGGAGGATAGTGGGGATTTTGATCTACATAACCATTACAAGGCCAGACTTGAGCTACGTTGTTGGTCTTGTGAGTCAGTTTATGCAAGTACCTAGAAAGCCACATTTGGATGCAATCAGACGCATATTGAGATATGTGAAGTCCACATTACATTATGGACTTTTCTATGAGGCAGGTACAAATGTACAGGTGTTTGGATACACAGATGCAGATTGGGCTGGTAGTATGTCTGATAGAAGATCTACTAGCGGATACATGTTCTCTCTTGGTAGTGCAGCAGTTGCTTGGAGCAGCAAAAAGCAATCTACAGTTGCTTTGTCGAGTACAAAGGCTGAGTATAGAGGTGCTGTTGTTGCAGCATGTGAGGTACTATGGCTACAAAAGTTATTGGCTGATTTAGATGTGCAGGTGGAAGGTCTAGTTGTCATTTATTGTGACAACATAAGCAGTATAAAGTTGGCTAGGAACCCTGTGTTCCATGCCAGGACAAAACATATTGAGGTACACTACCACTTTGTGAGAGAGAAGGTACTAGCAGGTGAGATTGACTTGGTGTATGTCAGCACACAGGATCAGATAGCTGACATCTTCACGAAGGCATTGGGTACAGAGAAGCTTCAAAAGTTTCGAAGTTTACTTGGAGTTGCAAAGATGCAGTTGAGCTTGAGGGGGAGTGTTGAGATGACAAGCTCAACACATGCGGACATTGATGATGGACCGCCTGGTTAGATGGGTCCACACATCTACACTTAGCATGTGGGTGGTCATTATGACTCACACATGGCCACTGACTCATTACTTATTATATTCAGGTTGTTACACCTATTTACAGCTGGCATAGTTATAGCGCCAGTCGACTAGTGTAGTCGGTTATGCATTGTTTGACTTAGTAGGCCACTTTCCTTTATGTTGTATCTTATCTATACTTTGTGTACATTGTAAAGTGTGTGGAAGAAGAAGACGAAACCATCAAGAAAACATTTTGGCCTCCATCTCTCTTCTTGTCTCTTGAGTGAGCTTCTCCTTGTGCATTCTATGTGTGTTCGGCACAGCATCTTGAGCAAGTCCCTCCACCACGCGATTCTTGACATTGGGGAGCTCTCTGAGCGTGACCTCACTCAGCATCTTGACATCTCTTGGGAGCCATGGAAGAAGATGATGGATTTGAGTAATGCTCCCACGTAAGTGTGGAGAGAGAGAGAGAGAGAGAGAGAGAGAGAGAGAGAGAGAGAGAGAGAGGTTTGGTTAGTTGCAGCAAAGCTTCGTCATGTCAACCAGTAGAGAGACTTCTGCACGGGTCATTGTTGCGTCTGTGTGTGGTCCTGACGTGACGCTCTACTCCTGTTCTTATAGCAACCGGGGAGTAAAAAGAGCACGCTTGCTTTTTAGTGTTTTTGATGACATCATCGATGATAAAGAGAGAATGCTTTCTTTTAGCATTTTTTGAAGATGTCATCGATGACATCAAGGAGGGATTCCATTTTTGTAGCGCGAGGATACCAGTTAACGAATATATGGGTGAGCACCGTACGTCTCGTCGTCGGGCGGCGTCACTCCAAGGCGCACGACTAAGGCAGTGACTAAGGCGACAACCAAGGCATAGACCTTGGCATCTTGGCCTTGGCATACCTGGCAATAGGCTGCAAAGGCTTCATTGGCATACCTCGCAATAGGCTGCAAAGGCTTCATTGGCACCATTTGCTGCGCGTAAGAAGCTCCCACTAGCTTGTAGGAAAATCTTCCTAGGAGGTCACCCATCCTGGCAGTGTTGTCACCCAAGTGCACTTAGCTTCCAAGTGACTATCCACTAGGCTAGTTCTTTTTGTTATTCTATACTACAAACATAGTCTTAATAAGATAGTCTGGGGAGGGTCTCCCAAGTCTTTCTTCCGTGAATTGGCATATAATACCTCATTAATAATAACAATTATCTTTATAATGAGAGTCAATTTCATAATTCAAGTTACTTTTTAAAAATGTACAACATAAATCAATTTTATTTGAAATGTATACACACATTAAAATAAACTAAGTAATGGGGACATTACATTCTTCCCTCCTTAGAGAAATCAAGATGTCCTCATCTTGAGAGAAACTAGGGGGTATTCTTTTATAAGGGTTACCTCATCGACCCAAGTGGCATCCTCTTTAGGATAATCCTTCCATTGTACTAGGTCTTCTCTTAGGATTCAGCTTCTTAGAGGTTTCTCCCTTGTATCTAGAATCTTCTCGGGTTGCATTTCTAGAATTCCTTGGGCAGGCATAACTATTTGTTCATCATTAAGCACATGATCGAGGTTTGGTACATAAGGTTTTAGTAGGCTTACATGAAATACATTGTGAATCTTGAGATGGGGTGGCAAGTTAAGCTTATAGGCTTTCCTTCCCATTACTTTGATTACTTCATATGGTCCACAATACCTTAGACTAAGCTTTTTATATTTCCCCAAGGATAATGAGCTTGTGTCGGGCTTTATCCTTAGAAACACTATGTCACCTTCCTTGAATGTTCTTAAGGATCTTTCAAGATCTTCATAGGACTTTTTCTGATCTTTTGCAAGTTGGATATCATGTCAAATCAATTGGATTTGTTGGTCCATCTCTTCAAGCATAGCCTTAGAAGCCTCTAACTTGAGAGTGGGATCTAAGAAGCTTAGAGCTGTACGACATTCTTGCCCATATAACGCTTGAAATGGTGACATCTTGATTGTTTGTTGAAAAGTAGTGTTATAAGCAAACTCCACCAAAGGTAAATGTTTAATCCACCGTTTTAGTTCTTTGCCATGATAAGACCTTAGAATAACTTCAATAGTCTGGTTTGTCCTCTCAGTTTGGCCATCAGTTTGAGGATGATATAAGATATCTTCCATGAGGAATTACCAAAAGAGACAACATAACCTCTATCATCCAAGGTGCCAATAGAAACAAGGCTCTTTGTGAGAGTCAGTACATGATGTACATCATGAAGAGTGAATATGCTGCATAAACCAAAATGCAATAGGACATCACCAGTACCAAATGTCTCCAATGCCCATGTCATTACCCAAATGTACAGATCCAATGATATTGCAATAGGAGTGAAACCACTCTCTATGAGAAGTCATATGAAAGGAAGCCCTTGAATTTATCAACTAACACTGAGTATATCCTAACAAAGCATCAGTTAGTTCTAAAGCATCCAAAGAAGAAGCTATTAAGATATAATCATCAGATATATCATGCTATACCACATTAATCTCCTCGATCTTGACACTAGACTTGATAGGCACAATGTTGCGATCATCATTCTTGTCTTACACTTTACTCTTTCCCTTTTTCTTGTGCTTATCTTTTTGCATTTTATGGCACTACGGATGAATATGATATGCTTTTTCACAATAATGACAAGTAAGACCAAGAGACTTACTTGCTGACTTATGTCCAGGAGACTTACTGCAAGATTGTCCACGTATCCTAGATTGAGGAGTGTTAGAGACTCTACTATGGCCATTTCCATCCTGTATGCCTCTCACTATCAATGCATGTGACATAAAGAAGCATCCACATTCTTTCTATTCACCTCTTCTATCAAGAGGGCACTCTCAATATCCTACAATTTCAGCCCATCCTTAGCACAGAGAGCCATATGGAAAGTGTCCCATGACTCAAGTAGAAATAAAGGATGCAAAGTATCCTTAAACTCAATCTCTTGTGAAGCTAAATGGCTATTGATAGAGTAAAACTTATTCAAGTGTATATGAAGGGGATAGGGGATGCAATGGCAGTGGAGAAGGTGAAGAGGAAGATGCGGGAGAGAAGAGCACACACAATGTAGGTGCTGTCCAACTGAACTGACAGCCTTATTGCACTATCATATTATATATGAATAAAGAATGGGTGGCCACAGTATACACGAGTAGGCCCAAAGGCCTTTTACCCCAACAACCTTCCACTAAAAGGCCAATGTGGCTAGGGAGTGAAAACAAAGAAAAGAAAAGAAAATAAAAAAGACAAGGTGAGGAATCATAACCAATCGGAAAGCGAGCTATGCAAGAAGTGTCAGGAACCTCTGCAGCAGCAGAAGAAGAGTCAAGCATCCCCGAGTCCATGACATCCAGGAGATAAGCGATCCCGCAACTCCACAGAATGGAGCAATCCAAGAATGCTTCTCATGAAGCAAGCACAACTCATCAATGCACAGCTGTAAAGCATCAAAGTTGTGCATAGCATCAACGTGGCGCATATAAGATAGCGAAGAGCAGTCAAACTCTCTAGAGTCAATCACTGAAAGAGGGCCAACATCCTGGACACTCGTCCAACGGGGTCTCAAGACTACATGTGGCCTCAGCGAAGCGGAAGACTGACATATGGCTGCTGGCTGTCTAGCCTGCAAAACTACAAGAAAATGGCTAGGGGTCTAGCAACTGACCACCAACATCCTGACCCTGACTGCTATGCATAGCTACGTCATCTGGGCCAATAAGTGCCTCATTTTCAGCATAAATAGCTTGCTGTAATGGCACTGTAGCTGCTGTAAAATCAGCCATAAAGCGTACTGAATGCTCATCAAGAGGGCTATGAGGTGTCTGCATCTCATAGAAGACAACATGACGGCTGTGTATGACCTGTTGGGCACCCAAATCCCATAATCTGTAGGCCTTAAAGTCACCATCTCCATAACCAAGGAGGATACATCTACGTGACATAGGCTCATGTGGCATATGTATAGATGCTTGGCAGCCAAACATCCTCAAGTAATTATAAGAGGGTTGCATGCCACTCCATGCCTCATGGGGTGTAATACCATCCAAGGTCAAGCACGACCTATGTAAGAAGAGAACCATGCTCTATGAGGGGTAACATGTCAAGATGCCATAGAGTCAAAAAGCCAATCAAAGGCATGGGCCTGATCATTGAGCAAGTAAGCTGTAGGAAAACTAGATGACAGGAGGACATGCTCAACTGCATCATCATGGGTAACTGCATGTACCTCACCACTAGAAAGAGTGGTAATACCTGCTGCATCACTGACTCTCTGCTCATGTCGAGTCTGTCTCTGTCTCTGCTGCTCTCTAATCCATCTAAAGAATTTTCTTTGAACATGCCCAAGCTTCCCACAATGGAAGCAAACAACATCTGAAGTAGAAGAACCTATAGAAGATGACAAGGAATCCAAGTCATCATGAATAGGGCTATCCATAGCATCCATGGAGCTCAAGTAGTCGAGAGCTATCCCAACATAGTGAACCTGCTCATAAAGACAATCATTTGCTAGTACATCAGTGATAGAAGAATGCTGCAAATGCTCATGAAACCTCAATGGATGGGAGGACATAAAGGCATCAATCAAGGATGCAAAAACTCCCACATGAAGAAGAGTCGTAGCCAATTGCATGACATAACCAACCACAGTACAGTAAATCATAAGACATCTGTCTCATAAGAGCATATGATATTCATCCATGAAATCAGCCCATAACCATATGCATATGCATAGCTCTGTAGTACATCATGCCACCAAGGAACATCCAAGTCAAGTAAAGATGACAAGTGGCAAAGCATCCTGCAAGAGTCAAGCTCCACGTGAAGCCCAAACATCTATACAACAACATCCAAATAAGTGGCTCTGTAAGGTATATAACAGTAGACCATGTGCATAGATGGGCAAGCATACATAGCATCTGCTCTCTAACATGGACGGGCAACAGGAGCCCAATTAGCATAGAAGCTAGACAACAGAGGAGCAAGAAAGCCATAACTGTAAATCCCAAGCACTATCCAAGTCCACTGATCAGTAAGTATCCCACATATCAAATGCAAACGAGCAATCACAACTCAATAGGCAACTGCCAAAACAAGGGAGCAGTTCACTGCTCAATACCTGTAAGTGCATCCAAGTGATAGCCAAGATCCATAATCGGAGCATCAAATCCCATATAGTATCCAAGGTCATAACGGAAAAAGCCAAGTCGTAACGGAAAAAGCCAATTCAATGTCCAACTGATCAAGGGAATACTCAAATGAATGTCAAGACGAGCTCAAACAACTGCCATCCATAACCAAAGCATAAAGCATTCACCAAGACATCATAACCCGTACTGGGTAGCCTAGGCATAAACCATATCATAGATGAAATGCCAGCTGCAAAGAAGTGACAATCAAACCCAAATCAAGCTCTAATCTCAGCTCAAAAACATTCCGGAGCATAAACAAGACATGTGGCATAGTCCAAATACATCATGACATCATACCAAGTAGCCAGGAGCACCCTGTAACCAATAGGCATAACCCAACTGTAGCATAAATAGCTTCAGCCTTGAAGTTTCCAGCAGCATATAACCTCTGTAAACTGAGCAAATCAGTGCTCAATCCAAGCTCAAATCCCTAGGCAAACCATAGGCATACATTCTTGTATGTTTAGGCACCAACTGGGCATGATCGGGCATCAAATGCCAAGACCTGTAAGCATAAAATTGAAGTAACATGGTGCATAGATTGGATGCCTTATGCGCGCGTAGTGAGCATCAGAAGGTCTCCAAGAACAAAAGAACTCTACTTTTGCCACAAAAACCAATGAAGAAAGCTTGCACGACATGAACAAGAGACCAATTGGGTGCAATCTCCGCCCATGCCTTGTGTGAGCGCTCCACAAAGCATGTATTTTAAATATTATTCATCTTCAAGCTCAAGAAATAGCCCAATTTACAATTAGCACACTTTAGCTTTTGTGTTTGCTTTTGTGCCACTAAAGAATTAAAGCTATTGGGCGCCCAAGAAGTCAGGCGGTACCCAAATACAATGTCCAATACAAATATTTAAATCGTGCGCCCATGCGCATACAAAAGTAATAAATAAATATCAAGCGCTTTAATAAATAAGCGCGTCAAAATATGGACGCCATGCCTAAGATACGGCCCATCAAAAATTGATGATAATTTGAATACACGCTATCCTCCAACGCTTCCCACTGCCACCGCTGCTTGCTCTACACATCAATTGAAGCATTCACAATTGTTAGAAAAATAATACAATTAAACCGACAAAAGTGAATACCTAGCAGTCTTCAGCTACAAAAATAAATTGGTTAGAAATCAATCCTAACCTTAATTTATTACGAGTGTGCACTCTAAACTCATAAACGGTTATTAATTTAAATATGTATTTTGCGAAATCACCCGCTATGGAATCACCCACTTACACATTAAATTAACAAAGCACCCGAAAAGGATAGGCGTCTCCATTGACTCTTCGCACAAAGAATCCACCTTGTGTATGAGCCCCGGTAATAAAATTTTACGGAATCCACCGCAAAACCTCACGGAATCCACCGTGAAATATGCCTCCTGGCATCATAAGTTGCTTCAGGTACATCTTTGAGTATACGTAGTTATAATAGGGCATTCCAGAAACGTTCAGTGTATTGGAAAATAGGTTCGCGATCCCTTTGTTGTAGAAGATCCCATTGCTTGATTGCTTTTTCGTGGAATTGGGGAGGAAGGAAATTCTGCAAAAATTTCTTTTGGAAAGTCTCCCAAGTAGTGGGACAATCAACGCTTTTGCGGACCACAGTCCACCATAAGGATGCTCGGTCAACTAAATGGTTAGTGACACATTTAATTTTGTCTTTCTCAGCATATGTTTCTTCATGGAAATAATCATCAAATTGACTGATAAAAGCAAGAACAATCTTTCCATCGCGTGATCCATTGAAAGTACAAAATTTGAAGTTTCTTTTACTTAACTTTGTTTCTTTGCGAATAGATTGGGCTTCAAATGTTGCATCGATGGTACGTTGTATAAGATCTTCAGGTTGCGATCCATCTTGGTCGGTGGTAGATCGTTGCAGGTTGGCCAATTGAGCTTGCAAAGCTTGTCATGCTCTTCGTTCCTCTTGAAGCTGCATCATAATCAAATTCAACTTTTGCTCCATTGTTGGTTCGGGTAAATCACCTTCAGCCATAAAATCGTCCATGTTTTGTTCAGTCATCCTGTGAAATTCCAAAAGACCTCACACACTCGAAACCTTGTTAAAACGGGATGAGTGTAGCTCAAAGGTAGGTTTACAAGGCTTGTATATATATTTTTTAGTTTGGCTTTTGTAGTCTTTCTCCTTACGATTGCGGAATTCATTGTCACAAGTGTCTTTCAAGAAAATAATTATGCGTATAGACTGAGTATAGTGTGCGTGTTAATAATTGATTGCTATAATCTGCTTCTGTCACTTCACAGGTGTGAACAGGGGCTTCCAGAGGATAGTAGACTGATTCGTGTGCTGCTGAGTATGAACCGTCTCTATGATAGTTGTTGAAGATGACTTTTATGACTTTAGTGAGTTGAGGAACTTAGAGGGCTTGGAGTTTTAAGTCTTTATGACTTAGCTTGGATTTAAAGGACCTCAGGAGCTTTTCGTCAGCGTCGACGGCGGCTAGTTCATGCTGCCGCTGCAAACGCATAAAAAACGGATTGTGAAGCTTTTATTAAGCTTCTTTTGAAGCTTAATAAGCTTATTACTTAAACTTGAAAAGCTATGGCTAAAATTTCTTATCTGTAAGCAACGACTTGATGAAGGAACTATCCGCGATGGTCCTCCGCCTCTGCAGAGGCCGGTTCCTCGCAATCTGAGTGTATAGCAAGGGGTTCTTGACTGCCAGGAACACGTTGGTATCGACCGTTTGCCACAAGACTGACTGTAGAGCTCGATTGTTCCAGGAGCTCTGCCTTCGCGTGAGATGGTAAGCGATTGGAAGCTCTCGATCTCAACTTCGCTTTGATACCAATGGTGCATAGATCGGACGTCGTATGCGCGTGTAGTGAGCATTAGAAGGTGCCCAAGAACAAAAGAACTCTACTTTTTACACAAAAACCAATGAAAAAAGCTTGCACGACATGAACAAGAGACCAATTGGGTGCAATCTCCCCCCATGCCTTGTGTGAGTGCTCCACAAAGCATGTATTTTAAATATAATATTTAAATCGTACGCCCATGCACATACAAAAGTAATAAATAAATATCAAGCACTTTAATAAATAAGCGCATCAAAATATGGACGCCATGCCTAAGATACGCACCCATAAAAAATTGATGATAATTTGAATACACGCTATCCTCCAATGCTTCCCACTGCCACCGCTGCTTGCTCTACACATCAATTGAAGCATTCACAATTGTTAAAAAAATAATACAATTAAACCGAAAAAAGTGAATACCTAGCAGTCTTCAGCTACAAAAATAAATTGGTTAGAAATCAATCCTAACCTTAATTTATTACGAGTGCGCACTCTAAACTCATAAACGTTTATTAATTTAAATATGTATTTTGCGGAATCACCTGCAATGGAATCACCCACTTACACATTAAATTAACAAAACGCCTGAAAAGTATAGGCGTCCCCATCAACTTTTCGCACAAAGAATCCACCATGTGTATGAGCCTCGGTAATAAAATTTTATGGAATCCATTGCAAAACCTCACGGAATCCACCGTGGAATATACCTCCTGGCATCATAATAGGTGACTGCCCTATTTTGGATGGATCTGGGATTGTTCAAAACAGTCAATGGCTGAGCTAAATCAGCTCCAAATGCATCTCACATAAGAGGCATAACATCCATAAGTAATCCGGTATCAATAGACATCAGTAGAAGCATGACATAAGCCATAGACATATAAATACATGTTGTCTCAGACCTGAAATATGTTGCAAAATATTCTGTCTCATCAAAATTTGGCAAATCTGATATCACCATCGTGTCCGAAGCGTGCCAAAACCCCAACTTAGACTCTTACCTTGCCTGAATCGGGTTCCGAATGCCCGAGATATGACAAAAAGAGTGATTTTTGGGCCAGATTTTGAAACATGCGCAAAAAAAGCGTGAGCTGACTAGGGGGGTTTGCTGTCCCACGTGTCAACAATGGGGTCCAAAGTGGGTACAAATGGGGGCCAAAGAAGGCCTACACTAAGCCTCAGCAAGCCTTGATAGGCTGGAAGCAAGATCTAGGTGAAGGAAGCTCCAGGAGGTGTGAGCTATAGCTGCCCACAACCTGTGAAAACCCTGTTGAGCTGAAAACTGAGTGAGAATGAAGATCTCAAACCTTGTGTGGAAGGCCGAGATGAGCTCTTGAAGACCCGCTCTGATACCAGTTGAAGGGGGTGCAATGGCAGTGGAGAAGGAGAAGAGGAAGATGCGGGAGAGAAGAGCACACATAATCTAGATGCTGTCCAACTGAACTGATAGCCTTATTGCACTATCATATTATATATGAATAAAGAATGGGCAGTCACAGTATACAGGGGTAGGCCCAGAGGCCTTTTACCCCAACAATATAGACATAGAAGACTCTTCCTTGATGATAAGATCTATCAATTGTTTCAGCCAATACATTTGAGATGCAGGACTCTACTTGTCATAAAGATTCTTAATCTGTGTCCAAAGCTTATATGCAGTGTAATTTCTAGTTACAACATTATAGTGAGCTTGCTTAGAGAGTGATAAAATGATTGTGGATTTACATAGCTCATCCAATTCATTCCAATCCTCGGCTGCTGCAATGTTTTTGAGTTTGGCATCCCCATTTTAAGTGGTCTAACTTGCAATTTCTGTACTAAGACTTGCCATATCTGGGTCTTCCAATAGTTGTAATTAGTCCCATCTAGTTTCTCAATATTGAAGATAACACTATGACGAGAATCACTAGCCATAATGAGACCAAGCAAGGACATATAAGAGAAAAATAGATTGTTGTAATATCCAACAAACCAACCCCAAAACCACTGCTAAATCAAATAAAAAACAAGAGGCACTGACAAAATAATGAGAGGTCCACAAAGTATAGTAAAGAAACTATCAAGTACATGTGATTACTCTCAAATAGAATGCATAAACTGAAATGATAGGTTGTTGTAATAAATTGTAGAAATATACCAATAACCAACTATGATTAACCAAGAAGAAAGAAGCTAGGAACAACCGGCCACTAAAGACTTTCACAATTATAGTGTGTCAAAAACCATACACATGTAACATGCATAGACATCATGCATATGGTAGGGCTCAAGGGTAAATGAAGAGAACTGCTAGATGCATAACCTAGTGAGCAAAAGCTCAATACATAACCTATAAGCATATAAGTACCACTAACAACACCTTAATAGACATAAGTACCAAGTTCAAGCCAAGAGATCAAATCATTCCATGATAGGGTAACTATATCTAATAAATATCAAGAGAGCATGTACATGTCACAATGAGTCCCATTGTTTCACTGTGATAAGCTCAAGCTCAACTGCATAAACCAAATGCTTTGTAGTACATTCAAATGCCAATGTGGCTTAGTATATAAAGCCAAGTGACTCCCACTGAAGAAAAAGTCAAATCCCAAATGACCAAGCAAAGCTCAGAACATCATGTGGATGACATCGGAATATTCAAGATACATGAAGCATAAGCTAGGAGTATAAAATCCAATAGATTCTTCAAGCCCATAATTACATAATCACTAAGTAACCAAGGCATGTAAGAACAACTAATATCAATGTAACAAAGATCAAATCTAAGCTCAAAAGTATGCCATAGCATATTGGGAAGTATACATAACAATCGAAGTAGTGGTACATCAAACTGAGTATCCTATAAACTATCAATGAGCATTAGTCATAAGTTTTTCATTGATTAATACGTGCTTCTTTGTTATTATAGCATTAAATTGATAGTGAAATCTAATCTATTTCAAGCTCAAACTTGAAAGGTGAGAAGGATCGAAGCTTGCTTGGAAGTGAGATATGGCAGAAAGCAAGAGCAGGAAGAGAGGGAGACACAAATGGGAACTCCAACAATCACAAAGTGCGACCAGGCCTTCCTTTATTCAAACTGTCACTAAAAGAATAAAGAATAAAGTAATGGTGATGGACGCTACCACCTGCAATGTGTAGTGGCGGAAATTGTCAGTGTAGTAATACACGGGTGACTAGGCAGAGGCACCTTTACCCCCAACAACCTCCCACTTAAGGGCGAATCTGCCCCAATGAGGAGTGAAAAGAAAAAGAAAAGATAGTACAACGTATAGATGTACAACAGGATGAGGAAAAACGTCATCTCATCCAATGCCCATCAATCTCCTGAGGAAGGTAAAGTGCTCAGTAGTGAGGCTTTTCGTAAGCAGATCGGCAAGATTTTCATCAGTGGAGATCTTGACAAGGTCAATAGACTTGTCCTCCACGACCCCATGTATGAAGTGATACCTCACCTCAACGTGTTTCATCTTCGCATGGAAGACCGGATTCTTGGCTGGTTGAATAGCACTCTTAGAATCTGAATGCACTGTAGGTATAGTATCAATCCCAAGCTCATGAACCAAACGGCCCAACCATATGGCCTCCTTGCAAGCCTCAGTGGCCACAACATACTCAGCCTCAGTGGTAGAGAGATCCATACACTTTTGAACCCTGGACATCCAAGAAATAGCACCTCCATCATAGGTAAAGACATGGCTGGAAGTGGACTTCCTACTATCTTCATGTCCTGCATAATCAGAGTTTGTGTAGCCCACAACTCATGTATCTTGGCTGCCATAGAAAATACACATATCTGGTGTGCCTTTCAAGTATCTCATGATACCCTTTACAGCATCCCAATGCTTTTTGCCTGGTGTAGCCATATAGCGTGCCACAACATCAACTACAAAGTCAATATCTGGACGAGTGGCTATCATGGCATACATCAAACTGCCCATGGCTGATGCGTAAGGGATCTTGGCCATCTCGGCCCTTTGCTCATATGTCTGCGGGGACAATCGACATGTAAAACCTTCACATAAGAAGGTAATGGACAGGCAATAGGCTTTACGTCCTGCATGCGGAAACTCTCAAGGACTTTATGAATGTACTCCCTTTGTGAGAGGTAGAGTAGTCCCTAATGCCTATCACGCTTAATGTGCATACCAAGAATGTGAGAGGCACGTCCCAAATCCTTCATCTCAAAGCTCTTCTTCAGCTGAGATTTAAGAGCATCCAGCTCATCATGAGCTTTTCCTGCTATCAACATATCATCCACATAAAGTACCAAAATAAGCAATGAGCCATCATAGGCTTTCTTCATGTAAAGACACAGATCCATAGCACTCCTGCTGTAGCCTTGTGATTGCATAAATGCATCAAACTTATGATACCACTCCCTAGGTACCTGCTTCAAGCCATAAAGACTTTTCTTCAACTTGCACACTAGGTGCTCCCTGCCAGGTTCTACAAAGCCCTTAGGTTGCTCCATGTATATCTCATCATGCAAATCCCCATGCAAGAATGCAGTCTTGACATCCTTTGGTACAAGTCCAAGTCAAGCTGCACGACTAAGGCCAAAACCAAGCATAGGGTGGTCATCTTGACCACAGGAGAAAAGACTTCATCAAAGTCAGCTCCATGCTCGTGTTTAAAACCCTTAGTGCGACAAGTCTTGCCTTATAAGCCGGCTTGGGTTTTCCAGGGGTACTTTTCAGCTTGTACACCCATTTGCATGGCAAGCCTTCTTGCCCTGAGGCAGTGCAACCAAATCCCAAGTCATATTCTTGTACATGGAGTCTGTCTCAAACTACATAGCCCTCTCCTAGGAGTGACTATCATCCCTGTGCATAGGCTCATCATAGGTGAGAGGCTCTCCTACATCTGTAACCAAGACATAATGTATCGAGGGCTCAAATATATTAGGTGGATGTCTATCTCTAGTAGATGGTCTCATGGTAGGCTCTGCGGGCGGGCGGTCCAACACCCTGGCCATGTGTACCAACTGCTGCTGCAAGCTATCCAACTGGCTGTGTAGGAGCACATGGCTCCTCATGGAATATAACCTTGTGTATCTCTACCACCTTCTCAGGCTGCCTATGCATCTTGTCTTCATGGAAAACTACATCATGGCTGCGAATGAATTTTCGCGCTTGTGGATCCAGAGGCGGTAACCCATCTCGCCTGCATCCCCATAGCCAAGGAAAATGTATTTGATGCTCTTAGGATCCAACTTAGTACACTTGTCTTTGGGTACATGGCAGAATGCCTCACATCCAAAGACACGTAGATGAGCATAAGACGGAGGTTTCCTAGTCCATACCTTCTCTGCAACTTGGAAATCCAAACCACTAGAAGGTGATCTATTTATGACATGCATAGCTGTACTGACTACCTCAGCCCAAAAGCTCTGTGGTAAGCTTGCATGGCTAAGCATACTGCGTACATGCTCCTGGATGGTTCTATTCATCCGCTCAGCAAAACCATTCTGGGGTGGGGTATAGGGGGCGGTCAACTGACGCTTAATACCCCTCTCGCCACACAGTTGCTCAAAAGTACGTGACACATATTCTCCCCCATTGTCAGTCCTAAGGCATTTCAGCCTATGCCTAGTCTGGTTCTCAACCAATGCAAGCCATCTCTGAAACACATCCGAGACATCTGACTTAAGCTTAATGGGGTAAGCCCAGACTTTACGCAAAAAATAATTAATGAACGTCATAAAATACTTTGCACCACCCATAGACTAACAGGGCATGGGCCCCCAGACATCCGAATGTACCAATGCTAGGGGCTCACTCAAGCGTGTCCTACCAGACTTCTTATGCGTATTCCTAGTTTGTCTGCCATAAAGACAATGCTCACATGAATCAAAACATGCATAGTCAAGGGGCGATAAGTATTGCAAACCAGAAAGTATTTTCATTCCCTTCAAGGACATATGGCCCAAATGGGCATGCCAAAGAGATACATGTGGGATAGAACCCACTGAGAAAACATGGTCAATAGAGGACCCATCAACTACAAGAGGATAGAGACTGCCAGCTTTGGCACCTCTAGCAAGAACAAGTCTGCCACGGGTGATCTTCCAGGTGGAATCCCCAAATGAAACATGAAACCCGATATCATCAAGCTGCCCTGCAGACATAAGACTACATGTAAGCGTAGGTACATGACGTACATCCTGTAACAGAAAAGTACTGCCAGTAGACAACTATAGCCGTACATCCCCAACGCCAACAATAGCAAGCGACCTGTCATCACCCAAGTGAAGTGAACCAGAGATAGTGTGGTAGGAGTGGAACCAGTCAGGTATGGTGTAACATGAAATGAAGCACTAGAATCCAAAAGCCAGCACTGTGCATACATAGAGTGAACATTGGTCAATGACGTAGCATCACAAGAACTAGCTGCAAGTATGTACTCCCCATCAGAGTCATCAGTCTGCATAACATTTATCTCCTCGATTTTCACATTGGATTTTGTAGACATAATGCTTCGATCAGAGGACTTTTCTTGTACTTTGTCTTTCCCCTTCTCTTTGGGCTTCTCATTGTGCAACTCATGACACTGTGGGCAGATATGACCCTTCTTGCGGCAATGATGACATGTCACATTAGCATTGCTTCCAGAGACTTGTTGCATGACTTACCACGCGACTTAGACCTAGACTTCTTCAAGTCTCTGCCATGGCCATTCCCACGGTCATTCTTGCCATTATCATCTCTGCCTTTAACAGTCAAAGCATGCGACACACGAGAGACATCCAAGATCTTACGGTTGATCTCTTCTTGCAAAAGAGCACTCTCTACATCATGCAAGTTCAAAATAGTAGTAGGAGCACATAAGGTAGTGCGGAATACATCCCATGACTCACTTAGAGTCCCAAGAAAAAACAATGGAGTAACCTCATCATTAAAAGTAATATCGTGCGAAGTCAAGTTCTTGAGAATAGCATGGAACTGGCTCAAATGAGCAGACATTGTCATATTCTCTTTCATGATCTCTTGAACCAGGCAGCCATTTGAGGAGTGGACTGGAGAGATGGAGGGCAAAGATCAAGAGTATCTCAGGCATGTAATCGGTTGGGGGGATTGTTTGCAGCCCCCATATCCCATTTCTTGCCCAAGAATGATGGCACCATCTTCTTCATGGCGTGAAAATTGACATATGACTTGATGGACTTTTCTTATCATAGAGGTTCTTAACTTTATCCCAAATCTGCCAACCACTCTATGCTTCCTCAACCACATTGTAATACACCTGTTCAGTGAGAGACAAGATGAGGGTGGACTTGCATAACTCATCAAGATCATCCCATTCATCATCAATCATAGTTTCAGGCTGTTCACCATGCATCCTTAGTGGCTTTATCTACAATTTCTGCACCAATACGTGCCAAACTTGGCTCTTCCAATAGGCATAATTCATACCATCAAACTTAGTGATGTTGAAGATAGCAATGTTAATGGAAGAAGAACCCATAATGCAGTCCAAAACATTGCAGGCAGTTCAAAACTACTTGTTGTTTTCTACTATAAACAGCCAAAATACCACCAAAACCAAGGCAAAATGACTACAAACTGATAGCTAATGATGCTTCCCACCAAGTACCATAAAAAGCACATAAAATCGGGATGATTCAGCATAAAAATTTCACATCAGTCCATACATAACTGCTTGCTATAATAAATTATAACTAGGTACAATGAGAGCAAACTGTAGGCAAAATCAATGCACCAAGTCAACCACTGACTATCAAAGCATAACCAGCATCAAGAGAGCATAAATCAGCATATGACAGTCATACGGACATCAAGAAAATACCCAAGCATGTTAAACGAATCCGTCAAGAAGCCGGCACACCCTTGGGTAATAGGGCAAAGTGTACACAACAATGGCAAGACCTGACACAAAGAGGTGTATGCTCAAGGAGTAGGAAGCCCAAATCAGCCCAAGTACATGTATGCAGACCATGGCATATCAACCATGCAACATCCAAGTGAAGAAGATTCCAATCTCAGATGACTCAAAGCTCAATAGCATAAACCACCTGCTCAATGTATGTCAAACATCCAACGATGCTCCCACTGGCACAAAAACTATATGGATCAAACCAAGAAGCTCAAGAAAGGCATATGAGAGCACCAATGATGAAAGATCCAAGACCAGACATCAATAAGACATCATGAGCATATAGACTCTGTAGCCTCCAATTAGAGCATCCATAGACATCAACTATATTCCAAATACAACTTTGGCAAGCCAAGAAATATCCCAAGTAAGTTTCGAGAAGCGAAATGCATGCCAAGACAAGGCACTAGTAGCAATCGGCTCCAAACAATGTAACTAGCATGTAGTAGTGGCATAAGCCAGGCATATCAAGACCGGTCAGACATAAGTAATATACATGCCATATGTATATCCAAGATGGAGCATCAAATGTATTCCAAATCCGAGCTCAAGCTCAAATGAAGATCCGAAACCAAAGACAAGCTCGATGTTGTACCCCGAAGGTCAATACTTCATTGCATATCCCAAAGACATAGCCTAGAACCAATAGGCATAACCAAACTGGAGGTAAAATAACATGTTAACCAAGGTAGCATAAATCCCAACAAAAAACAAAGTGTTCGCATCCAAATCAAGGCTCAATAGCTCTCAAATAACATATCCGAGCATAGACCATGATGACCAAGCATTAATACATCCAATAGGACACTCGGATATCAGCAAAGAGAGCATTATGCATAAGCTGTCCCTGATAAAACCTTGCTGCCCAAACAATGTACAATAATAAATCCCTGCATAAATTGAGTTATGGAAGCTCAAACCAAGTCCCAAAGCATCTCAAAACATTGGGCAAACATCCCAAAGCATATGGGCATCAAATACCAAGCCTCGGGAGCATCACATAAGCTAAGAGCATGACATTTTCTTGTTGTAAATCAGCTCAGATCTGTTACAGAAAATGATGTGATCAAAATTTGGCAGATTTGGCATCACCATCGTGTCTAGAGCATGCCAAAATCCCAAGTTAGACTCTTACCTTGCCTAAATCGGGTTCCGGATGCTCGAGATATGAGAAAAAATGGGATTTTTGAGCCAGATTTTGAAATATGCACAAATAAACGTGAGCTGGTACTGTGGGGCATGTTGGTTATGTTGAGGATAAGGGGGAAAATTGTGGCATACAAGGTGCCCAATGAAGCCAAGGAACACCTGCAAAGAGCCTATGAGGGCTGGGGAGAGGTTAGAGATGAAATCTTACCTCGAGGGGGAAGAAGCCATGGCTGGCATTGAAGCTCTAAGCTCTAGGTCTTCAATCAGGGCTCAAGTAATGCCGGGCCAAGATCCATGATCAAGCTCTGATCCAAAGCTCCGATACCAGTTGAAAGGTGAGAAGGATTGAAGCTTGCTTGGAAGTGAGATATGGCGGAGAGCAAGAGCAAGAAGAGAGAGAGAGACACAAATGGAAACTCCAACAGTCACAATGTGTGACCAGGCCTTCCTTTATTCAATCTGTCACTAAAAGAATAAAGAATAAAGTGATGGTGATGGGCGCTTGCCATTTGTAGTGTGCAATGGCAATTACTGTCAGTGTAGTAATACATTGGTAGCTAGGTAGAGGTGCCTTTACCCCCAACAAAACTAGTCCCAAAACCATAACCATACCATCTAGGCACAAAAATAGTATCCTCAAAGCATCAAACATACATTATGGACTTTACTGTTTGCTATCTAAACTAGAATAATTTTGTTTTATGTGAAAAAATGATGAAAAACTACACAAGATCAACTATTTGAGTGCCTAAATTTGTAGATTTCGTCGCCCTCTTCGTTTCTAGCTATAGAACACCTAAATTTGATACCATATGCAAAAGTGATAGCCAAAATATGACAATGTTATCAAGTTTCCATAGCTATCCACCCAGGACTTCTAAAACATGCCTTGTATCCACTCATAAATAAAATGGCTATTTCTTAGCTCAAAAAGCAATCAACAAGGCTCAACTAAGCCTTGGGAAGCTCCTTAACAAGCACGAAGCAAGCTAGAACAAGGTAGAAGAAGAAAAGATTCAATGCATATCCTAAGAGAAAGAAATAACGGTTGCCATGAAACCTTGAGTTGAAGCTTTGAATTCAGGCTAAAGCAAAAGATGAAGAATCTTCTCAAATGGTTGGCTTTGATTAACAGTTGAAGGGAGTGAGCCTAGAGTGGAAGCACACAAGCGAAAGCAAGAGCTATGGTGGGGAGAGAGAGAGAGAGAGAGAGAGAGAGAGAGAGAGAGAAGATATGTGGAAACTCCAACAATCACAATGTGTGACTAGTCTTCCTTTTGTTCAAATGTCATTGAAAGAATAAAGAACGAAGTGACAATGATGGGCACTTGCCACCTACAGTATATAGGTTTGCAGGTACTGTCAATATAGTACTATATGGGTAGCTAGGCATAGGCACCTTTACCCCTAATAATTTAGACTTTCTTTACTTTGAGAAGAAGAGAAATCCAAGTCAGGATCCATCCTCAAGTATTAGCATAGAAATGAAATATGCAAAGTCAAGGATATCACCCCTACTACTCATTGTCGACCTGAAGCTCTTATACTCATCTCCAAGAGTCTACGTAAGCATGCTTGCATAACATTATCATTATTAACTACTATATTGATAGCACGGGGGAATCACAAGTAATAATAAGGAGATGTCACCTGCGTGTAAGAAATATATAAAAATACCCCTTACCTACCCCCTATTTATGGGACCTTACCTTATAAAATATACATTCCTTCCCTTAAATAACT
Source organism: Lygodium microphyllum (assembly GCF_053477565.2). Lineage (NCBI taxonomy): Eukaryota > Viridiplantae > Streptophyta > Polypodiopsida > Schizaeales > Lygodiaceae > Lygodium > Lygodium microphyllum. Next base: position 153,618,691 of record NC_141148.1, on the reverse strand, counting down.
CCCCTCCCTTACACTCATGTGGTACCATACGGTAAACCCTAGTGGACCCCTTGGGATTGATAGATCTAAGATCTTGTGAAACTCTTGATCTTTAATGTATAGTCATTAGTGGACAAATTCCATCCTTTAACATGATTTAACTCTGACTTGAGCTGTAACTTTTTGGTCTTTGTGTTTGCCTCAAATAGCCTTGCTAGATTCTTCCATGCAATAATGGGGGTTTTAACTTTCTACAAAAAGCCCATCATACTATTTGTGATACTCACAAATAGCAACACATCATTTACTCTATGTATGCCCCTAAATCTCCTTAGTCTTTATCTGTTCTATATAATAGCATTTTGCAAAGGGACTTTGGGTGCCATTGCCATGTTTCCTTCAATGTAGTTTCACAAACACCTTTGCCCTTTAAGAAATTTGTCATCCTGAACTTCCATGCAAGATAATTATTCTTATCAAGCTTCTCACTAACAATATAGGTAAAAAGTGTCAGACATTTTGACAAGGCTAGGAATACTTACACTTGCAATCTACAACCAAGTCGATACCAAGTACACTACAACTAAAAATCACAACCTTCCTCACTAATTGCATAACAATCATTGGAATCTTCATTTTGTATATGAATTACTATATATATATATAACTTATCAAACACCTCAAACCTTATTGATCCAAAATTCTTACCTTTATATCTATAACGATAGACATAGTTGAATCTACATCTACAAGATACCCAAAAACTATTTTGACCAACTGATAGGATAAGAATGGAGACCAAAACGACCTCAGATGGCAAAAATCATAGTAGACATTCCTTAACTGATTAATTTGTAATATTGCATGTAATGGCATATCAAGTATATATAAGTCTTGACCAATATCTTTCATCTCAAAGCTCTTCTTGAGTTGAGTCTTCAAAGTTCTAGCTCATTATGAGCACTTTCAGCAATCAACATGTCATCAACATATAGTACCAAAATTAGAAAGCTACCATCATAGGCATGTTTTTATAAAGATATAGATCCATATCACTACGAGAGTAACCCTATGAATTCATAAAGGCCTCAAACTAATGATATCATTTCTTAGGTGCTTGCTTAAGTTTGTAAAGGCTCTTCCTCAACTTTCACATTAGGTGTTCCCTTTCCTTTTTCCCAAAGCCCTTAGGCTACTACATATAGATGTCCTCATCCAAGTCCCCATGAAGAAAAGCCATTTTTACATTCATGTGGTACATGCCCAGATCCATCTACACAACCATGTGGTACATGCCCAGATCCATCTACACAACCACGCCCAATATTAAGTATAGGGTAGTCATATTGACCACGAGAGACAAGATCTAATCAAAACCAACTTTCTTTTCATGCTTAAAACCCTTAGCAAAGAATCTGACCATATATATTGGCTTAAGGAGACCAAGGTACTCTTCAATTTGTACACCCATTTGCATGGCAATGTATATTTTTCATTGGAAAAATGAACCAAATACCATGTATGGTTTTCCTATAGTGAATCATGCTCAAACCACATGGCCCTCTCACAAGAATGACTATCACCTCTGCCTATATCCCCCTCATAAGTGAGAGATTCACTAGCATCTATCAGCATGACATATTGTATAGAGGGCATAAAATGATCATGAGGATGTGATGCTCTAGTTGAGCATCTCAAAGCTCATTGTGGGGCATATATGAATGTCGTCATCGTCCCCATAACATCATGATTATGCGTAATAAGTGGATCTTAGGCCACTATATCATCAATATCTACAACAGACTACCTAACTGGGGATGGTTGTAATAGGAGGCTCCTCCTAAAAGATCATCCTACGTACCTCAATCATTTGCTCTAGTCTTATATACATCTTTTTCATGGTATATAACATCATGGTTTCAAATAACCTTCCAAGTTTGTGGATCCCAAAAGTGTTAGCCCATCTCAACTCACCATATTATCCAAGAAAGATGTATTTATTGGAATTTTGGTCCACCTTATTGCACTTATCTTTGGGAATATGGCAAAAATCCTCATCCAAAGACTAGAAAGTGGGCATATGGGGGAGGTTTACTAGACCATATCTCCTCTACAACTTTACCACCAAGAGGAATGCATGGGGATCTATTAATGAGATGCACAACTATAGTAACTTTCTCAACCCAATTGTATTATGGTAAGCCTACTTGACTAAGCATACTATGGACTCTTTTCTAAATACTCCTATTCATATACTTAATTGTAACAAATTCAAATCTTGCTTGACTTCACATAGAGCATTTGCTAAATCAAATTCTCAGAAGCTTGCTATTGCTTTCTTCTCTTTCCACAACATCCTCTCTTTTGGATTCCTAATGGCCTTAGCCACCTCCTTCACTTTTGATTTGTATTTGATTTTAACCATTGGCTTTTCTAAGGCACCATCGTGTTTAAGAGAACTTGCATGGGTATTGGTATTTGTCTTGACCTTCTTGTCAACCATGATAGGCTTTGGGTTAGCTTTGCTCATACTAGTTTCATCCTTTTTTATCATCTTTTATTTTTTTACCCTAGTAACCTCTCTAACATTGTTATAAGTTACATTCTCACTAATTGATACCACCTCTACCAAGCTAACCCCACTAGGCATTTCTTCTAGGGTGCAATTTTCCTTTGCAAAATTTGCTTAGGACCCTCCCCCTCAAGTATTCCCATCATTTGCACAATGATTCATTGGTACAAGTTGTTGACAACCTTGATGGAGTGAACTAATTCTACTCAAGCATGCATTAGCCATATGTATTGACTTTCTACATATGTCACCCTTCACATGAGGATAATTTGTGGGAGCTATTGACCACCAAACCACTTGCAACTAGACGTTGATGGACCTGCATCATTGAGCTTGCTAGTGTCCATTAGATTTTGGTGACGCTTTAAGAAATTGACATCCACTGCTATCTATTTATATTCTTTTATTATTTAATCGTGTACTTGACTTCCTCTATAATATTGGATGCAGAAGACTCACAATCAGTGGCTTCAGGAGCCACCTTCACACTACGTTTTACAATTTGCAAAGGGGGTGCTATTGTACAAACCCTTAGTTCACTGCCCACTACTCATAGATATCATAGGCCTCAGCTACACTGGTGGGCCCCTAGGAGTGGGTACTTAAGGCAATTGTTGATTTAGGACCCCTTGACTTCGACCCAAAGCATCACTATGGATAATGTAGCTAATGAATTGTAATCCACTAATAGCACATTTTGCACCATCCCAGTAAACTGAGAGAGCTTGCCCTCTTGCTGCATAGGTTGCTTGGATTCTAGACTCTACCCCCTTTACTACAATTATGGTAGCAGCAAGATCATTAAGTGCAGTGTTACTCAAGTGGAGCTAGATTGTAAAGTCCAACCCTCTCAGAAGAACTCGAATCTAGTAGCAAGAGACAATGGAATGGTTACATACAAGTGTTGAAAAACCTCACATAGCTTTTAATCGTATGCTTTGATACCCTCATTAAACTCTTGGCAAGTCTTGTTAAGGACATGCAACCACTATTGTCCACCTTTTTCAAGGAAAAATTCCGTACAAAAAGAGGGTGTAAAACCCTTGCATACGGTCGATTGAATTAATTGCAAGGCATTGCTACCATTGGGTTGTATTCCCCTTTAGGATCATGCTACATTGGGTTGTATTCCCCTTTAGGATCATGCTAAAGAACATCATGTTCTAAGCTTTCTCATTATCTTGGAAATTGAACATTAACTTTTGGAAATCCCTTATATGTAACTTTGCATTCTCATTTAGATGTCCATTGAATACGGGGAATGGATTGTTAGTAGTCTAGTCAACTCATGTGTGAGTCTAGGCTGAGATAAGTATTCTAGAGTATTATTAAGGCATTTTTTACAGTCACATTAGTGATTTTTTATGTATTTTATATTGACTCATCAACATAAATGCTAGCCAACCTAAGGTATTACTTGCATTATTTTTGGACTATTTATTTAAGCTCCTCCTTGTAATATCTCCGCATAATAAAAGTTAGTTGGTTGGTTCGTAAGTTAGTTAGTCAATTAATAAGTTAGTAAGATTACTAACTAAAGACTAACTAAGGTAAAAACTAACTAACATTAATTATTGATAATTTTTATTTAATTTAAAATATTTTATTTAGAAAAATCAAGAGTCGTAAATTCGATATTTTTCTCGAATTGGCAAAGACCGTAGCTACCCTTCACGTAAATTACAAGGTGAACGAGACTTATGAGTTATATTAATCACTAAGTTCATGTGTATAGTTTAGAAGGTCCAAAAACATTAGAATTTGGACAAAACTAGTATATTTTAGATATTTTAGATACTATCCTAAAAGAAAAAGATATGGAGATTTTTGAACTGGATGTCATTTAAAAGAAAAGACAAGTGATATTTTAGTTAGTTTGAAGATTTTATAAAAAGAAAAATAAAGAAAAGTGACTGGCGAAATCGCGCGCGCAGCGATCGCAGTTTACAGGCAGTAGACAGCACTTCGAACAGAGAAAAGAAGAAAGAGTGAACTGAGAGCTTTCTAACCAAGTGTCTTGGGGTTTTACCCCCCTTTCGGAGCCAATGGAACCATCAGATTTATGATCTGAGCATCAGATCACTGATCTTTCCAAGATCCCCCTCCACAAAGAGCTCCACTCCTCAACCACAAGCCCTCTTCTCTAATTCACTATAAATACGGGGCATGGGAGAGGCATAAAAGGCATAAGGAGACACCGAGAGGCTGCGAGAGAGAGGTAGAGAGAAGGATACCCCTCCAAGAGATTGTGAGGAAGAGCTTGAAAGAGAGCTTGAGAGAGAGAGAGAGAGAGAGAGAGAGAGAGAGAGAGAGAGAGAGAGAGAGAGAGAGAGAGAGAGAGAGTCACCCCGAGAGGCTGCAAGGAAGAGAATTAGCTCAATTCCCTCTATCTCGGTCCTCGACTTAACCATCTTCTCTTAGATCTTCCATCTTGAATCTATTCTACCTTCTTAATCTCTTGAGTCTACCTGCGGACGATGGCCTCCAAGCAAAGAATGTCGCGTGCGGATGATAATCCTGCAACTAGCAACAAGGCTTCGAGCAAAGGCATCACCATCAATCCAACTGCGGTTCCGGTTGTAAGTAATGTATTTTCAATTTGATAGATGCTTGCTTTGATTCTTGTATGAGATACGTTAGGCCTCATACTATTGCACGAGTATAGGTCATGGGAAAAGATAAATTTCATCTCGCTTACTCGGAAGATGGAGTTTGTGAAGTGCATATATCAAGGGAAGATAATTGCACCTAGTTACATATGACTTATTTGCTAGTAGAGCAATTACAAGAAGAATTATATTCTAGCTCACGGCAAGGCATGTTAAAGTCTAAATACTTGAGATAATCTCACACTTATCTTATCAAGTATTTATACGTTATGCCTATGACCTGTTTGATATATGAGGATAATTTTCTAGTTACCTCATGACTTGACTAAGAGCTAGTACAATAAATTGATCATAAGGGTTAAAGCTAGGATGTCTTGAGATCTGTGGGATAACGATGGCTTTTGCCAATCCAAATTCAAGGTTGGGTTATCAATCAAGGTAAGTGACCTATAGAACTTACATCATGAATAGTGTTTGAACCCTTAACATATGCCCTAGCCAAAGAAAGGAAGTGTTAAGATCATGTTCGCATAGTATTGCTCTTAGATCCCAAGGGGAAGAGCAAATATACGATGGAAATGTTATATCATCTATTCTTGCATTGTTTTGGAAAGAATGCAATTGGTTTTGTTGATTGATCGAACAACATCCTAAATGTTTTTACATTCAATTGGTTGTTAGTTATTGTTTGGATGATTATTCCAAGTGCTTGTGATTTATGGTAAATGCATGGCAAGGGTCTGTGATGACAAGTCGCCATGGGATTAAAGGAATGTTTCCTTGGAAAATGATATTAGGCTGATTGCCTTGTTTGTGCTTGATTCTTAAAGGATTTAATTAAGGAAGGATATATTGTACGGGTGGATCACCTCCATGGTCGCACCGCGTATTAACCCGAAAGGGCACTGCTCGATTCATGGGCCGAAGGTCGAGTGGTGAAAAGGCCAACCACGAGAATGATGTTTCGCTCCTAGACAGCTTGTGGGTCAGTTGGAGCTCTGGACACCCCTTGCTAGGTTAAGAATGGAGTTGAAGACCTCCGTGGCCCCCAACATCTGGGCATGTTGGGAGATCCTATTCTAGATAAAGGATTGAGTTTTGGTGCCATGTGAATTGGACCAGTTACTTCTGCATGGCAGAAGGGATACTTCTGTTGGACAGAAGCGAAACATAATTTCTCCTGTATGGGCGGGAGACAAAGATTAACTTGAAGATAAGTTAAGGAACTTGTTTGATCTTGTTTGTCAATAGATTGCTTTGCTCTGTTTTCGTGTCTGTGCTATAATTTACGCGAACGAACCTTGTTCCCTAAAAGGCTTAATTAATGAAGCTGATTTTGAGTGTCACACATAAATGTGGTAGGACCTAATTAGAAAACTAAAGCTATTAAGGGAAGCGGGTGGGCGGAATCCCCGACGGGTCCGTCCTACGGCAGGGTGGTCCCAGAGAACTGGGAGGCTTCTCACAAGTTTTTTTAATCGTCATTCGACCTTTAGGTATTGATAGGTTAGAACCCGATTCATGCCGTTTTAGGGGACCGGAATGGGACTATGCCCTATGGGCAGAGAGGTTGAGCAGCGCATCCCTCTCGTTTCCCATTCTCTTTGAACCAAGTGCGGCATGGGTTTGCTTCGGACTGGATGTCTCTGCGTAAAGTAGGATGTCCAAAACCCGATGCTAGAATGCTAATAGGAGACCTTGACAACTAAGAACCCGAATTTCAGGTCGATCCTAGTGGGTTCGATCGTGAACGTTCCGTTGCGAGGCGGATTCGGGAAACCCTAGGCGACAAAACTCGGAACATTCCTTGGGAGTGCCGGGCAGCGACGCTTAGATTTGTTTCTCGATAGACCGCTAAAAGAGTGCCTGGAACGCCGATGGGCGGGCACCTCACACTCCTCCACTGTCAGTTATTCATAATTTAGATCTTCTATTGGAGAGAGGGATCTTGTGCCATTGCCTATGCAACTCATGAGTCATTGTTGTATGTGATTGTCTCATGTGTGGTATATTGATTCCATTTCTTGATCATTCTTCTAAGTTCTATTCCTTGCAATGTTCTTCTATGTTTTTGTCTTTTGTTTGTGTTTAGCAATTTATTTCAACATATGTTTATGCTTCCATTGTTGTATCCACTTGTGACATGGTATCAAATTTCAAGATCTACACTCTTGCTACTGTTTTTTGCTAATTATAGGTCTACCCCTACTAATTGTTGACTTTTCCTGACTCTTGCACACTATTTATAGCCTAGCAATAGCTATTTGCTATCCATCACCTTGTTTCTAGTCTTCTATAGGATGTGTTTTTTTTTCAGCTGGCTACATTTCAATTTTTACATTATTTTATTATTGATCAGTTTATGTTTTGATGCACACCTATTGCATATAGTACATTTGATACCTTTACTAATTTTCAGCTTTTGAGAGTATTTGCTAGCTATAATCCATCTCCTCTCTATTTTTTGCAATCATTTTTGTGATCAACTAGTGTACATTGTGTGTGAACTCTATTTAGTGTAGTCTATGCTATTGGTGTGGCTATACTCTCTCTCTCATCCTCCTCCTCTTTCCCTTATTTTATCTCTCTATCCTCTCTAGATGGCTTCCCCTTTTTGTTCCATTGATGACAAATTACATGACCCTAATTACTTAACCTAGAGTGTTGTTATGAAAGCATGGTTTATGTAGAAGTGATTATGGTACGTTGTGTCTAGAGCTTATGAGTGTCTTGAGCATCCTAGTCCTCTTCTAGTAGATTTTGACAAGGACAACTATGAAGAAGTTGTTCTCTTATGGGATAATGATGATGCTTGTGAATATTTTCTGCTACATATATGAATAAGCCTTTTGATGGTCACCTACACAAGTTCTCCAACAAATTGGATGAAGCTTCAAATGTTGTATATGGTTCCTTTATCTATGCATGTTGTCACTCTTTATGGATAGCTCTAGTAGATGAAGTTTGAGCCGAAGGACACTATTTAGTCTTTCTTACTTCATGTCACATAGGTACATGATCGACTTTGATACATGCACTCCACCCTTTTAGAGCCTCATCTTGTAGGGACTGAGCCCTACAAGCTCCCTCCAAAGTTTAATGGACTAGACAATGCTTTCAGGGCTCAAATGTCATTGACACCCATAAGTTTTGTACATATGCAAGTTGTAATCAACTCATGGTTTGGCAACACAAGGTAAACTCCTTGACCATTATTTGGCCAATAAGGTGTTGCTGACGGGTTGGTGAGGTCGACAACCGAAGATTCACAAAGATCGACGATTGTAGGATTGCCAAGTGGTTGCTAGGCCTTGCGGCCCAACCTTTATCCTCTCGTCCTCAACCCTCAAAACTGCATACAAGAGAGAGAGAGAGAGAGAGAGAGAGAGAGAGAGAGAGAGAGAGAGAGAGAGAGAGAGAGAGAGAGAGAGAGAGAGAGAGAGAGAGAGAGAGAGAGAGAGAGAGAGAGAGAGAGAGAGGGAGAGGGAGGGAGAGGGAGGGAGAGGGAGGGAGAGGGAGGGAGAGGGAGAGAGAGAGAGAGAGAGAGAGAGAGAGAGAGAGAGAGAGAGAGAGAATGGACACAAAGAGAGAATGTAACTAAATTTCCCCCTGATTGAATATCACACATGTGTTAATATAGGGATAATTCACCCATTTTTGGAGCAGAAAAGATGTCGGGAGGTGTCAAGGACCAAATTTTCATGCAAAATTTAACGATGGCAAATGGTCAACCTACAGTTTTCCTAAGTGGATTTTGATGCTAGGAATCCAACGCAAGTCCCCGTTCGTCGATCGGAGGTTGTTTGACCCCTACTTAATCTCGGCAAGGTTTAGCACTCTAAAGTAGCTATGTGATTCGGGAGCCAAAAAGTGTGTGACTGAGTCCAAGATGATTGATTTCAATGTTGCAGAACTGCTTGTCCATACAGATCTTGAGGCACATTTTTCGACGCACTATCCAAATATGGGATGATAGGCTGTAAGCCTATGTCAGTTCCTTTGGATCAGAATGTGAAGCTGAGTGCAGATGCAGGTGAGCTTCTGGAAGACCCTACTATGTACAGACGCATAGTAGGAAGTTTGATTTATATGACTATTACCAGGCCAGATTTGAGCTATGTTGTTGGATTGGTAAGTCAGTTTATGCAGGCTCCAAGGAAACCGCATTTGAATGTGGCTAGATGCATACTGAGGTATGTGAAGTCCACATTGCAGTATGGATTACTTTATGAGACTGGGGTTCAGATACAGTTGCATGGATACACTGATGCTGATTGGGCTGGTAGTATTTCTGATAGACGATCTACCAGTGGATATGTGTTCTCTTTTGGGAGTGTTGCAGTCACTTGGAGTAGCAAGAAATAGCCTACAGTTGCCTTGTCGAGCACAGAGGCTGAGTACAGGGGCGCAGCAATGGCTGCATGTGAGGTAGCTTGGTTGCATAAGCTACTTTATGATATGCATCAGCCTACAGATGGGCCAGTTGTCATTTATTGTGACAACATGAGTAGTATACACTTGGCAAATAACCCAGTCTATCATGCTAGAACAAAGCACATTGAGGTGCATTATCACTATGTGTGGGAGAGGGTTTTACTAGGTCTTATTGATATAGTTTATGTTAGCACAGAGGATCAGGTAATTGACATATTTACAAAGGCATTGGGCGTAGAGAAGCTACGCAAGTTCAGAGACCTACTTGGTGTGCAGGAATTGGGATTGAGCTCGAGGGGGAGTGTTGAGATATCAAGCTCCACTCGTGATATGCCAGGGTGACCGTTGTACACGAGTTTGGTTTGAGACCCATATATAGGGCTCTTCTATTTCTTTGTACTTGAGTTCTTTTTGGTTTACACAAACTAAGAAGAGGAAAACTGTTTTTAGCCTCCACCTTTGTGTGTATTCCCCCATTGTGCAAGCAAGAAAGCTACAAGTGAGACTCCTTCCTTCTCTCCCACAATCTTGACACTTCACTCCAAGTAGCTCTTTGAAATGCATAAACTCACATGGACCAAATCAATGTCACCTGCAATCACTTTCTCTCTGATAAAGTGATAATGTACTTCAATGTGCTTAGTCCTAGCATGATAGACACGATTACTTGCTAGGAGCACACTACTCATGTTGTCACAATAGAGTGTGATAGGCCTGACTTCCTGCATCCCCAAATCATCAAGAAGATTCATGAGCCATGCTACCTCACATGCAGCAAGCGCGGCACCTCTATACTCTGCCTCAGGCACTAGAGAGTGTAATTCTAGGTTGTTTCATACTACTCCAACTGACTGTACTGCCACCAAGGAAAAATGCATACCCACTAGTAGATCTCCTATCATAGGCACTTCCTACCTAGTCAATATCTATATATCCTGTAAGCTCCAAAGGCTTACCATGCTCATAGAATAGACCATAATCCGATGTAGCCTTTATATATCTCAAGATCCTCCTCACTACATCCAAGTGAGGCTTCCTAGGCGTTTGCATAAATTGGCTAATGAGTCCAACTGAATAGCTAAGGTCTGCTGGTCTAGTAATGGTAAGGTAAATCGGGCTCAAGACCATATTGTTGTGCATACCCTTTTGCCACAAGTCTTGCCTTGTATCTTTCCAATGTGCCATTTGATTTGCACTTCATCTTGTATACCCATTTCCAACCAATATGCATTTTGCCTTCAACAAAATCAACCAAATCCCAAGTGTCATTTTCAGCCAATGATGAATATTCCTCATCCATTGCCTTACACCAATGATAATCCAAAATAGCTTCAGAAAACTTTGTGGGTTCCTTGAAGCTAATGACTTTTGCCATATATGCATAGTGCCTTAATGTGTAGCCACTGTATGTAAGCCTATCCACAAGCTTTTTGACTCTTTCTAATCTCCTCAACTGAGGTGCAATACTACGAGACTCTCCTCTCTCATGAGGTGGTACATATCTATGTCTCTCACCAAGAGTCACAACTGATGGAATGCCAAACTCACTATTCAAGCTGTCAACGTCAAGTGAATCATAACCAGAAGTGAGTGGCCCTGTAACATCATCAAGTTTGCCTTTGCCTTTATCCACATTTCTCTCCCTCACTGACATATCCATGTTAGTGGATAAAGATGCTTAACTCCTCAATCTACTTGTCCAAGGATTAACTGATGTAGTAGTATCTTTAGAAGGCTCAAAAATTTTTGCACTCTCATTTGTACATGCATGTACATAAGTCTCCTGACAAACATCATCATCATATATCAATATGATATTCTTCTCATGATATGAATTCAGCTCATCAAATACTACATTTCTTGAGACCAATGTCTCATGATGCATCCAATCCTACTCATCCTCAGGGCAAGGAATGTACTTTGTTAGCGCCTCGTAATCACTTCTTGCTTTTGAGTCCCCCTTCAGCAAGTTAGAGATAGCCTCTAAATCCATAGACAAGGTCTTCAAAGTATCCATTTCTATTCGAACTACTTCAGATCTATTATGAAAGAATATTAGACCATTATCCCAATCCTTTATTACTCTGGCATTTCTCATCCATGGCCTTCCTAGTAGGATATCATAATCCACTCCTTTCATAACTATGAAGTTTTACGGAGAATTGGATTCCTACTATCTCTAGTGGCCAATCCTTTAGGACTTTAAAAGGTCTAACCTTCATTCCATTTGCTAGGATGACATTGTGATTTGAGGTGAGATAATCACCTATGTATAGGAAACTCCCTTGCTTAGAGTCAAAGGGGTAATTAGTTGGACTATAATCCAAAATTACATCTACAAATTTAGCAGTTAGAAAAATCATTTATAGTACCTATACAATCTTGGTTGCGAGGCCATGTGGGGTTGATGGGTGCCAACTAGAGTCGTCATAGCTAGTGTTGGGCTCATTTTAGCTCTCAATAGGTGGTGCATTTGTTGAGAGTCCATTAGGATTCCCAATTGGACCTAAGACTTAGAGCTAGTGTTGGGTGCATTTTAGGTCTCAATAGGTGGTGCATTTGTCGAGAGTCCATTAAGATTCCCAATTGGATCTAAGACTCAAATCTTGAGTGCATGTCTCTTTTCTCATGAGGAAAGAGAGATTTTCTAAGACAAGAATGAGAGAGAAGGCTAGAGATCTCTCATATCCATTGAGAGGTGCATGAAGAACAGCTAAGGAGATATGTAGAGGTTTTACACACATACTCCTTTAATTGTACTAGTTTTGTATCCCTTAAAGTTAAGGGTCTTATAGTCCCTCATAGTAAGAGCAGTCCCAACACACTCAAAAGTGGTAGCCTATCCTTAACACTTAAAGATGGGTAGTCTACTCCCTTGAGGACTAGCCATAGTAGTGGATTAACGCAACCACCTAGTACTACTACAAGTAGCACTATAGTTGTTACAAGGCCTGTTTTCACATCTACATGGATGGCATAGTCACCACCCTTAATTCCCCCTTAAGTGATTCAAATCCCAATAGGTACATTGGTTGTACCTACTCCCTATCTTTAATGGAAGTTCAAACAAATATGTGGAGTTATACATCAAAGAAATCCAAAACCTTATGTTCAATTGTCAAGTCAATGAGGAAGTGTATCACATGATATTCTTTAGCATGACTTTGAAGGAATGTGTAGCCCAATGGTATTGCTACCTTGTAGCAAATTCAATTGTTGACATGCAAGGGTTCTACACTTTATTTCATAGAGAGTTTATCCCTAAAAAGGAGAGCTAATATTTACTGTGTGTCTTAAATGAGACTCGATAGGAATTCTATGAGAGTGTGAAAGCATACACCTAGAAGCTATGCAAGGCCTTTTGGTGTTTGGATAATACCATCCAATTACCCTCTGCTATTTAGTTGCAATTATTCTTAAGAAGGTTGGATTTCATGATCTAACTACACTTGAGTAACACTACACTAAATGATCTAGATGTGGCTATAAAAGTAGCAACGGGAGTGGAGTCAGGGATTCAAGCTGCCTATGTGGCAACAAGAAAAGCCCTCTGGGATGGTGCCAAATGTAGTACTAATACGATGTAACTCAATATCTATACTGCCTAAATTGTAGAGGGACTTTGAATCAAGGGTTGCCTCAATTACCTGTGCTTGTCTATAGGGCCGAATGCCAAGATCCACAATCTATGAGTAGCAGGCAAGGTCCCATCATAAAACAAGGGTTTATGTAACCACCAACCCCTTTATAGATAATAAAACCTAACATGGGGGTGGCTCCTAATGCCATTGGTTATGAATCCTTTGCATTAAATATTATTGAGGAATATAAGGACATGATGAAATATTACATCGACATGATTACTAAACAATATTGGCAGATTGTTGCTGTGGATGTCGATTTTCTAAAGCGTCAACAAAATCTAATGGGTATAGTTTCTAGCGTGGGTTTCCCCAAGTTTGCAAGACTGCATGACTAAGTACGCTAACCCCTGCTCTCATGTCCACTACCCCCTTTCGTGTAGTGTCTCCTAAGGCAATGACATGTAAGATTGCATGCATCTTAGTGCCCTCCCAAAAGGCATTTATTTGTGGGGACTTAGACATGGGATTCAATGTTAGGTTGGGTATGTGTGCCACGACATTATGGTCTAGAAGGTTTTGTGGCTTATGGTCATTATTATGTTCTACCCATTTCTTCAACTCTTGCCAAAGTGCAGGGTTTTTCCTAAGCAGTTCTCCTAATGACACTATCACATGAGTCGTTATATGAGTGTTGCTAGCAAGTCACTATCCCTGTTTCCCTCCTCAGTTTCGTGGATTCCTTGCCAATGTTCTTGAACTATTTGTGTATCCCTAGTCCTCTCACTCCACCCATGCAGTTTCTCATGGGGTGGTGTTATCTCTCATGCCCTCAAGTATGAAGGTGAGGTTGGTGGGCTTGTGGTTAAGAATTCCTCAACCTCCTCCTCAATTATAGGCTCGGTATCTTGAAGGTGTGCATGGGCTTCCCTTATCCATTCCTTGACCTTATCTACAACTTTTAGCTTGTTGGTTTGTGAAAAGACTTGGGATCTAGAGCATGGCAGATGCAGAAGCTATGGAGGTTGGAAGAGAAAGAGTGAGTTCATGAATACACTAACATGACTGACTATTACACAAGTGAATTAGGTTCCAAGATTGAGACTTAGACTCATAAACACAATCTTGTGTATAAGACTGACAATGACATAGAGACTTTACTAAAGGACAAAAGTACTATGACATTGCATTAGGAAAGAGAGCAAGTACAATGCTTTATAGGAAACTGGATGGTAGCACTTCTCCTCTTGTGCATATGGGACTCTAGTCTTGAGCCCACACTGCTCGGTACAAAGAGGCTAAATAGGTGTGATTGTAAAAATCTCAACACCCCTCCTCAATCACAACTAGAAGTATAATGTGTGTAGAGGCTTTAGTGAGAGCAACTCCTGCAAAGTGTGGGCACACCATAAACATGGCAAAACACTAGAGGCTATCGCAAAAAAGTGTAGGTACCACAAACATGTTGTAACAGGGGCCTCACAAAGTGTATAGAGGCTATAGTACAAGCCTACATGAGGAGTTTATAAGTTTATGTTTGAAGAATTAGGGCTAATTAATATAAGGCTAAAAAAGTCTATCCAAATAGAAGGACTGATGAGGTTCTTCTCTTGGTGGTCTTCTTATCTTTCTTCCTCTTCTTCTTTTGCTCCATGTTCTTCTTCTTCTTTAACAGCAACTAGATAGGCCTTTTGGGACCTCTTTTTGGCGTGGCAGAACTTCTCGGTGTGTCCAGTCCTTTTGCAGAAGTCACAGAAAAGCTGGTCCTTCCTCCTCTAACAGTGATGTTTGGATATCAACAAGCTCAGGGTTTGGCATATTGATTAGAGTTGTTGATACATTATTATATTTAGGAGGTAAACTTTTAAGTAGAACACCAATGCAGACATCTTCTTCCATTTTAATGTTGATTCCTGCAAGCTGAGTTAGAATTCCTTCCATGTATTTTAGATGTGTGGAAAGTGATGTGATGGACTTCAATTCAAGCTAAAAAATTCAATCAAGAGACCATACTTTGATGACTTAGATTGTGCACTAAACAAAGTGTCAAGTCTCTTCCATGTATCCTGTGAATTATCATAGTTATCCACATGGTGGATATAGTTGTCGTCTAGCTCCACTTTGATAATGGCCTGAGCCTTATCATCATTCTTTTGCCAAGTGACTGCAAGGTCCGCATCACAAGGCTTCTTCTCTTTTCTAGTGGTATGGCCCATAGCCCTTAATTAATCAAGATGAGTTTGATGCAGGTTTGCGAAGTGTGAAACCCGACTCCTTTGAAGCGAGCTATTGGAGAGTCTTTTCCCATGTTGGATTTCTAGGAACAGTAGTAAATCAACTCCAACATTCGTAGATTTTATCAGTGGAAGAGCAGATTACAGTGTGTGAAGAGACACAAGTAACAATAGTGTGAAAGCACACTATGTAAAGACTATGTCTGAACTTGAATCTTCTTAGTTTGGGGTCATCGATCCTTCTTCAATCGTTAGTCACAGTTAGGGTTTTTGGGGGCAGCCTGGTTTCTTTGACATTGCAAGAGCTATACTTGATCATTTTTAAAACTTTTTACATGGAAATGAAGCTGATTTGATGGGCTATCAATGCCCTATGGTGGTCGTCAACGTCGCAGATTGTAGTGATGGCGGCATCAGTACGAACAACAGTAAGTGCATTTTGTGCAATGACCACAAATTTTGGCAATGTTGAGCTTTTGGAGTGGCCAATGTCAAGATCTTATGTGATAGGAATCTTTGGCTTGAGAAAAGGCACAACTCTCTAGAAGGAAGCTTCCAAAGATATGACCTCTATAATGAGATATGAAAGCTCCAAGTACAACATGTCCTGTCTGGCTATGGCAATGAAGATGAAGTTGAAAAAATGAAGTCCTGAGCTAAATGGGAGCTGGGTAGAGATGATCAAAGGTGAGAAGAGACTAGAGAGATAGTGCCATGCTCAGGTGAGCTCTGATACCATGTGAAAAGACGAGGATTTGGAGCATGGCAGATGCAGAAGCTATGGAGGTTGGAAGAGAAAGAGTGAGTTCATGAAGACACTGACATGATTGACTATTACACAAGTGAATTAGGTTCCAAGATTGGGACTTGGACTCATAAACACAATCTTGTGTATAATACTAACAATGACACAGAGACTTTACGGAAAAACAAAAGTACTATGACAATGCATTAGAAAAGAGAGCAAGTACAATGCTTTATAGAAAACTAGATGGTAGCACTTCTCCTATTGTGCATATGGGATTCTAGTCATGAGCCCACACTACTCGGTACAAAGAGGCTAAGTAGGTGTGATTGTAGAAATCTCAACATGGTTGGGGTCAAAGTATTCTCCAACCTTAGTGCTTCTATTCTTGGCAATGTGATGGTTTGGTTCACTCTATGTCTTTATCCTTGGTTTTCCAATTTTCTTCAGATTCTTGGGTTGTACTCCTATTAGTGGGTTTGATTCACTTATTATGTCTTGGTGTGTTCCTTCTTATTGCAACCATCCATCAACTTATGTGTACTCAATGTGTGCATGTGGTGCTCTTTTTTGTGTGCGGTGCAAAATCAGCAGGCTTTCAGCTTTCAAGTGCACTTCAAGTGTCAAAAAATAGTGTGAGGTGCGGTTACTAGATAGACAATGCAGCTCTCACTCTCCCCTCATTCTGGTTTCGGCCATGGCTCTAATAAGCGTGATTATTGACCACTCTCAAGGGTTGATTAGGGTCTCTACTACATCTCCTAGCTTGGTCAGGGTGTAATCAAGGTCTCCATGTCAATTTGGATCACTAAGCGGGGGCAGACAACTAATGAGTTAGCTAGCAGTCGCTTTTGGTTCGTTAGGTCACTGTTTCTTCCATTTCTTACATCTAGAAGTCATTCAAATCGTTTGTAAGGCTTCTGGAGGTTCGTTGAGCTTGGGTCCAAGTTTGTCAAGGTCTAAGGATGTCATTTTTTCTTAAATTCACATTCGTCCCAGGTGGTCCGAATTGCAAAGGTCTGAGTTGCAAATGTCCGAGTCCTAGATCGGGACCATCCGAGGCCGAGCAAGCTGAATACAGATGGGTTGAGTGGCCGAATGGGTGCATCCTACTATCCGAATGACACGTGGCCAAGGGGCCAAATCTGAGTGTCTAAGTGTCCGAAGGGTGGCCGTCTGAGGCCCATACTTGGTCATTCAAGGCTGAGTAGTCTTGTCCGAATGTGGCCAAGGCTGAGTTGTCCAAGTGGTCACTAGTGACTCGGACATCTTAGCCTTCTCAAGACTCAGCCGTCCAAGGCCTTACCATCCAAGGCCTAGGTCGCTATCTAAGTGCGGTGACGAGTTTCTGAACGACAAAAAATCCTTAAAAACCCTACTCGTGCCTTACTAATGATTACAACCATGGTGTTAACACTAATCAACAAGCATCAAGCAACATCCAGTACATACCTAGAGGGTTCAGGAATGTGGGAATGCGAATCAATGAACAAATTTGTGCTCATGCGCCCTATAGCTCTCTTTCTCTCTATCAAGATCTCTCTCTCAAGTGAATGCACACAAATGAGCTCTCTCTTTGCCCTCTTAGCTTCTCAAACCCTTGGTTATTCAATCTTCCACTCCCCTTCTTCTCTCTTACGCATTGAAGCTCTCTTTCTCATGTTTTTTTCCCTATTTTGGGCCCTGCTATTATAGCAGACACTCTATTGTGTATTTCTCTATTTTTTTTGTTTTCTTCCTTACCTAAATGCATTCAAATCGCAAGTAACAACTCACATTATTTTAATCTACTTCCTTAAATCCAAAAAACTAAAAAAACTTACTTACAAAGGAGATCAAATACCTCTTCAACTCCCTCGCTTCCTACCTATCTCAAGTACCAGTTTGGGGAAAACCCTACTTCAATGCTCGATTTGGAGTGTGCAAGCACTCAAAGCTTGAATCCGTTGTCTGGACAATGGAATCAAGATGTGGAAGCCTTCGCTCAATCGCTAATACCCACGGACCGCTTATTGCTTCAAGCGTTTCAAGCCAAATTCTATGGCTACCTCTCAAATAGCCATACACATTCTCAATCTTATGAGTGTAGTGAGCTTACCTTGATGCCCAACTGAGTAGCCTCCTCTCCCAAATGCTCTGGTATATCCACTAATGAGCTTCTCTATATTCACTTTTTGACTTTTATGCATACCCTCATCCCTTTGGGCACCCATCCCCTTTTTTACATGGCTGGTTGTCTTAGCCAAGGTTTTCTTTCCTCATGTCTTTCCTCTTTTCATGGTTCTTTTGCTCTTGCACTTCTACATTTACAATTTGCACAAGATGGAGCCTCATGCTCTTTTCTAAAATGAATTGCATTGCGCCTTGTGCTTTCCTTGTTAGAATATTCGGTGCACTTCTATGTTTTTTTCTGAGCATTCCTTCTTTTTCGCTTTTATCGCTTGGGCAGAATGAGCTTCTCTATTCACTTTTTGACTTGGGCTTCCTTGGTCTTTCTTTGCTTTTTTTTGGGTTGTATGGTCTATAACATGTCTATAACAATATAGTACAAGATGATGTTTTTGGTCCATTAAGGCTCTATGATTCTTACTTTTCTTTATGCACATAACTATCATGATCATCATCATTATCCAATCCATCACCACTAGATGCATACCAACTACTCATCCCATCAAAAATAGCATCCCTGCTCACTCTGAACTCACTTGTGACAGGGTTATAACAATGATACCCTTTCTACTCTAAATACTAAAAATAAAAATATATTTTTAAACTTTTGGATCAAGATTCTTTTGTCGCTCATTTGGCACATAAACATATGCAATATAGCCAAACATTTTTAAGTGTGTAGCACCATCAGGCTCCTTGTCTGTAAAGCATTCTTCGAGGGTCATTCCATGAACTACGGCTATGGAAGTTCTATTCATAATATAAATAGCTATATAAATAAATTTAAACCAAAAATATTTTGGCATATTCTTTTTAGCCACATCAATCCCATTCAACTTTTGGAATATGCCTATTTTTTCTTTTTGTAACCCCATTTTGCTATGGGTATACTTGCAACAAGTAAACTATCTCTTTATTCCATGAGACTTCAAAAATTCAATAACTCATTAGAGAGGTATTCTCCTCCTCCATTTGATCCCAAACACTTAATTTTCAAGTATGTTTCTATTTCAACAATAACCTTGAAACTTTTAAAGTGCTCATTCATTGAAGAATTTTGAGTCATCATCAAGTGGGAGAATGACCTCAGGCGGCAAAGAATTCTTAACTCTTCCCATGCCAGGAATGGTATACCCACCAAATGCAATCCCAAGGACTATTCCCTACTCCTATCCTGAGATACAAACAATGCCACAATATAGTGCACCAAACCCACAATGGTAATAGAAGTAGTGCCTCAAATGATGGTTCAACCACAACAATAGTGACCACAAACCATTCCCCCAATGACAACTCAACAGCAATAGTAAAACCCTACTACAATTGGAACCAGCAACAACTGACTCAATAGGAGCTTTAAATCAAGATCAGAACAAAGGACCCTCTCGACCAACCCAACCAATCTAGACAGTGATTATAGAGACTTCTCAAAACCCTACTATGAGTATCCTAGGAGGAGAAAATTTGAATGACTATTTGACTAATTCAATTGCAAGCATGAAGAAAGAGCTAATGGATGTGATTATAGAATAGCTATTGCAGACACTAAAGGTGAATATTGCTAGCATATCAAATATTGCAGGAGATGGAAGAGATGTGATGCGATCAAACACATGGTGCAAAAAGTGCCATTAGGCAGGACATTTAGCCACTAAATGTACCCAAAAACCAACTATCCCTCGAGCATTCTATGTGTATTGTCTATAGAAGAACCACACAAAAGGCATCTACTATTTGAAGGAGATGCATGAAAGAAGGAAGAAAGATGAAGAAGTAAGATTCAATTTGTTGGAATCTAAGACAACAACCCAAGATATCAGACCAAATCCTAGAGAGTTTAATCCTAATTTTAGCCCAATGAGGTTTCTATCCCAAAGCTACAAAGGAAGACAATCTGTTGGTGGCCACAAATCAAAAGTGTAGTGTTACAAATGCAGAGAAAAGGGACATATCTCACCAAATTGTCCAAAGCCTAGAAGGTTTATGAACTACAAGACCTTATGTAATTGATGCAAAGGAGAAGGACACACTACAAAAGACTGTCCCAGTCCAACCCCCTTGTGAAGGCTAGTACTACTGAAAGTTAGACCAAGACCCAAGAGCCTGCCTCAAACTTAGTGGAATTGGAAGTTTTCACAATTACATATGCTAAGAAAAAGGAACCACTCGTCCAAAAAGAAAATAATCCTTTTGCCAAAACTACGAAGTTTAATCTTCCAACAGAAAAATAGAACAGTACAGAACATAGCAATTCAGTGCCACATAAGGATACATAGACAATTACAGAAGTAGGAGCAGAGGCCCAAGAGATAGACAATGAAAAAGTACCTCCAATAATAGAAGAAGCTCAAATGTTGCTACTTCTATAAGAAAGAGAAAAGATCAAAGTGGGTGTTTCCTCATTCCCTAGCCAACTGGAGAAGCCTCTGGATGCTATCAAAGAGTATGACTTGGTCAAAGGCATAGACACCTTCAAACCAAACCTAACATTTTGAGAATTGCTAATATTATCCCCTAGCTAGTACTGAAAGAAATTTAAAAGCATATTGATGAGAAGATGTAGCCTAGGGATTTCTCCCACAACTGCCACTAAGTCCAACAAGGCCCCAAAACCCATGAAAGAAGTGGATGTGGCTAACACCTTACTAGATCACGATACCCTAGAGCTTGGAATTTGGATTGAAGGATGTTTTATTGCAGAGACATTGATTGATAGAGGCTTATCAGTGAATATAATGGTAGATATGACAATGAAAGATCTAGGCATGCAAGATATGTATCCTACACAGTGGCTTATTAGACTAGCAGAGACCATAGTAAAATCAAGCCTTTAGGCATTCTCCCATATGTGAAGACAACCCTAGCAAGAAGAGACTATTGGTTGATCTATCTAGTGGTGAAACCAAATTCCTATGGGACCTCATATCCTTTGCCTTCTGGGACGACCATGGATTTTTGAAGCAAGAGCACAAATGGATTGGTTCAAGGAAACCCTACCCTTAGGCAGAGGATCCAACAAGTTGGTAGTGAACTTATATGGGTCTCAAAAAGGTAATGGATCCACCTCTATTAAAGTTTTATCAAACTCCCCCAATGAAGTTATAAATGGTACATCAGTAGGATCAAGAAGCTATCAAAGAGATCTTTCCCAAGAAAATAAAGGCACAATCCCTAACAATGAGCACTATAGGTCAACTCCCAAAAGAGACAAAATCCTTGTCAATGTGTGAATATCTTCTACCAAAACCAGAGATGACTTTTGAAATTACCTCTGACAATAAGATAGAAGCATAGATGTGCTACTCTCCCTACTATATGGCCACAACAGAGCCTAAGTCAAATGCAAAAGCAAATACAAAAGCAAAAGCAGAAGTGAAAGAGGCAGTAGAGAGCATGTTCTTCTCTTACAGAGCCCTTATAATGGTAAAGATAGAGTATGATGAGGACAATGATAAAAGTCAGATTGCAAGGTGCCTCCTCCAACAAACTCGGAGGAGTCCTCTTAGTAGTCGACTGAAATTCATATCCATGCACATCACCATCCCGTCTCCCCATGGGAATCCTTGAACTTAGTTGAACATGGGAATCTCATTTCTACTTCATAGGGGAAGCATGGACAAGTCACCCCTAACAGCAATCTAATGCCCATCTAAGAAAGACCATTTTGCAATCAATCAAAGGCAAGAGTGAGGTTAACACTACACTTGTTTCAAAGAGAGTGAGAGATGGGGGAGAGTGTAGCTCGATCTCCCTATCCATAAGGTAAAATATTAGCTCCAGCCCCCTAAAATGACGTTAAACCAGGTAACTAATTCTACTTCTTCATGTTGGGTGTTGAGATGACAAGCTCAACACATGCGGACATTGATGATGGACCGCTTGGTTAGATGGGTCCACATGTCTACACTTAGCACGTCGGTGGTCATTATGGCTCACACATGGCCACTGACTCATTACTTATATTATTCAGGTTGTTACACCTATTTACAGCTGGCATAGTTATAGCGCCAGTCAACTAGTGTAGTCGGTTATGCATTGTTTGACTTAGTAGGCCACTTATTTTTATGTTGTATCTTATCTATAATTTGTGTACATTGTAAAGTGTGTGGAAGAAGAAGAAGAAACTAGCAAGAAAACGTTTTGGCCTCCATCTCTCTTCTTGTCTCTTGAGTGAGCTTCTCCTTGTGCATTCTATGTGTGTTCGGCGCAGCATCTTGAGCAAGTCCCTCCACCACGCAATTCTTGACATGGTATCAGAGCCGCGCCACTGAGAGAGGCTGATTTGGAAGGCTGAAGTGAAGGAGAAGAAGCAAGGTTCGAGCAAGTAAGCCACGGGTAAGAAGCTCTCCCATTCTTCCACTCTCTCTTGGATAGTGCCTGTGGAGGCACTGGAAGTAGGGTCCAGCAAAAATCTCAGATTGCAGTGAGATTTGGTGTGCACGAAGAGCGTTATGTATTCTATAGATAGGCCCTTTAGGGCTTTCCCGCAGTTATTTTGGGCATCTGAGGCCGTTTCAGGCCCCATTTTAGAGTCGCGAGGTTGCGGACAACAGTTTCTGGATACACTGGGACTTCGACTGTATTGATCGAAAGTGGGTGCACATGTTACAGATTTCAGATCTGTAAGTTCAAAGGTGTTTACCAGCGAGTAAACACAAGGTTTATCTGCAAACTGGTTGCAGATTGCATGTATTGTTGATCAGACAGTGAAAAAGGCTGTCTAGTGTATTGTTGTGCACTACAGGTCGAGGGTTGCAGAAGATTTGCTTGTTGTTTGGTATTAGTTTTGTGATAATGGTAGAGAACAGTGAAAGCTCCATCATTGAGAAGCTCGACAAGAACAATTACCCTTCATGGAAGTTTTGTGTCACGAACTTCCTTATTGGAAAAGGCCTCTACGAGTTTGTTTCAGGAGAAGAAAAGGAGCCGGAGGTGAGTGATCCTCCAACTGCAGAAGAGACAAAGGCACGAAAGGAATGGAATGCAAAAGATAAAAAGTTCATGTATTGGTTGTCTGCAGTAATTGACAATAATATGCTGGGACATATTAGAAATGCAGAGAATTCATATGTAGCTTGGACCATACTTGAAAGTATGTTTCCTGTAAATACAAAGGCACGAAAGATTCAACTCAAGCAAGAGTTGAATACATTGAAGAAAGGGAAGATGTCTATCAATGAGTATGCACTGAAGGTAAGGAGCATTGCAAATGCATTGGCAGCGATTGATGCAATGCCCAATGATGATGATTTGGTATCGTCTACCTTGGGTGGACTTAACAACGAAAAGGCTTGGAAGTCTTTTGTAACTTCCGTATATGTCAGAAAGCCATTTCCAGATTTCGATGAGTTGGTCTCTCTTATGATCACTGAAGAGATCAACATGCAGAGTGAGACATCTGCAAGAAGTGGTGAACAGGTCCAGGCTTTCTACTCCAGTTCAGGAAGGGGACGTGGCAGGTTCTCTTCAAGAGGCCGTGGTACAGGACGTGGTAGTGACAACCAGCAAAACAGATTGAATCAGCAATTTGGCGATATGCAGGTTTCAGGAGGTCGTGGTAACTTTAGAGGCAGGGGGAGCTTTAGAGGAAGAGGTGGATGGCAGAACAGAGGTTCTAACAACTCTAGTATTGTGTGTCATTACTGTGGCAAAATAGGTCATATTGTAGCCCAATGTAATGCTAAGAAAGATGATATTCGCAGTGGTAAGTTACAGCAAGGAAACTATGCATCGTCTTCACAACAGAATGAAGACAAAAATGAATGTCTGTTTGTTATGCAGCATATGTTGAATGCTATTACAGGAAAGGGAACACATGATGATGTTTGGTATGTTGATTCAGGTGCATCCAATCATATGACTAGCCATGTAGAATGGTTTGGAGAGATGCAGGATTTGCAAAATGCAGGTTATGTGCAGACGGGTGATGATTCATGCCACACAATTTCACACATTGGAAATGTTCCCTTGTCCTTGCATGATGGTAAGACAAAGAGTCTTTCAGATGTATTACATGTGCCATCTATTACAAAGAACTTGGTGTCAGTCAGGGTCAAATGGTAGAGCAAGGGCTGCAAGTCAGATTTAATGCAAAGGGCTGCTTTGTAGAAGACTTCAATGACAAGTGCAGGTTGGTAGCAAAGGGAAGTAGAGCTGGACGTATGTTTACTCTGGATGCTGGAATTCCTACTATGAATGCTGCTATGTATTGGAGCCCCGAGAGGAACACCAAGGAAAAGGGAATTCTCTTGCAAGAAAATCTATCTTGTAACATCAACAAGCTTGTTTATCATGTTTCATATGATCACAATGAAGAAAAGAACACCAGGCACAACAAATCTTCATGCAGCATTATGTAGATCTCCCACGGTTTTGATAGAATCAACCATATTCTTCAACATCTTCACAAACTCCATCAATAGAACAAAGAAAGCAAAGGAATACACCATCTTTGAATGGAAATACATCACATAGTATTCATCTTCAATATCTTCATAGTCTTCTCTCTCAATCTCTCATATACAATCACTCTATTTCAGTAGAATTGGCTATCTCTGACTCTCTCTCTCTCTCCATCAATAATACATCATATCCTCACTACCATCTCTCAAAATCACCCTCAATAATCCTTCTTAGGTCATGGATACCCCTCCCAAGAGGTATGTCTGATATGAAGAGTCACCAGAGCCACTACAGTGTCTTTTCATAGCTCACTACTGTCACTTCACTCTAGTCTTCACTTGAGTCTTCAGCAGCTACTTCTTCCACTTCTTTCAGCTCTTTTGCACTTGTATTCACCTCTTTCCAAGGCTAGAAAACTTTCCCAAAGGCACACATACATTCCACAGAACACTCACAGAAGCATACAGAACAGTCTACAGAACAGTACCAGAACAGAACAGAGACAGAATAGTACAGAGACAGAACAGAAGCAGAAGCTCTACAGAAGACCTACAGAAGGTTACAGAAGGTCATCAAAACTACATAACTCATTCTCAAACCATTCCAAACTTTCACAAACCATTCAATAAACTTTCACAAGATCTCAATCTTCATCAATCAATACTCCATCCCTCTTTACAGAAGACAATCAGAACAAAACAGACCAAAACAGAGCAAAACAGAAGGTATACAGAACCTATCAGAACATCACAGAACCACCAACAAACATCATGATCTTCCAAAACACAATCATTATCATCTAAAACACTCTCAAACCACTTCCAAATCAATCAATCATCTCATAAAATCAACCATTCAGCTCTCAAAAACAACAAAAATCAGCCAAAAAACAAGTCATTTCAACACTCAACATATCCCCACACTTAATAAGGAAGCGTACTCGCGACCCAGGAAAAAGGGAATACAAGTTCATTTTAAAATCTCAACTTTGATCTTCCATATCTTCTCAAAAAGAATCCATCCACCACGACCCCAACTTATAACCTGTTTCTGATAGAAAAATACAAAGAAAGGAAAACCCTTTATACATTAATACCTCTTATCAAACTAAAAATCACAACAAATCTGTAAAGGATATAAAAATTTTCTTCTTCTTCATCTGCATCTGCGTCCATTCTCCATCCACGACCCCAGCACCACAAATCTCCAAAACGTAGCTCGTACACGAAATCCAATAGGAAACCACCACATTCGTTTGACATAAATGAACTCACAACACAAACACTAATACACAACACAACCATCTGAATGACTCCTTCAAAAAGAGAGTTTTTCATTAAAAGCTTCCACCATACATTGGAAAGGTATCAATGAAGATGATCCCTCTTAAAAGATTGATGTTGTCGGAAACGATCCATAGATAAGGATTCATCTACAAAGTTTTTGGGAGGATTTTGAAAAAATTGGAGACAGCATATCCTTTCCAACAGGACCAGGTATCTGCTAGGCAAACAGAGGGCATGAAAATACAATATCTCCAGCTGCTGGGAATCAATGCTAACATTGACATTCAGGCACAACTTTGGAATAGGCTTGGAATCATTATGAGAGTGCATATGCATATATGCCAGGTACCAAGCAAAGTGAGCAGTTAATCTCACTGAGGGATCGGCAGACTGTGAATACTGCTGGGCAAAATGAACATAGTTCTGATAAGCTTGACTGGAAGGTGTCCATTCTCCTAGAATTACTGGCCAATTAATCTGCGGTCCTGTAAGGCAATCATCGGAACTCCATCCCCTTCTTCTGGAAATCTGATTATCAAACCCGTCACAATCACTAACCAACTGAGGTGGTTGAGATATGGAAGTGTTAGGAGAGGGTAGTGGAATAAGGGAAAGTGGATGTAGGGAAGGATAGGAAAAATCATAAAAGGAAGAAAAGGTTAAAGAAGGAGTGGCAGAAATTTGGAGGGAATCACTAAGGAAGGGTGTTAACTGATAAATAGGAAATGTGGAGGGTACATTTATGGAGGGAGAAGGACAGGGTAGAGAAGGGGAAAATACCCTATCCTCAATAAAGGAACAGTAAGTGAAAATAGGAATTTGAGGGAAAGATGAAGGTTGGAAAAGAAGGGGTAAAATAATGGTGGAATTAGATTGACAAAGGGAAATATATATAGCATAGCGGTGAGCCAATTGTTGGTAATAGAGAAGTGTAGGAACAGAAGGTACCCAAAAGAGATCGTCTATGATAGGCATCAAAGAAGGTAGCATCAAATGGATTATGCTTTGAAAGATAGGTTAAGAGATCCATCCTCAATTGATTAGTACTCTGGGCAAAGGTAGGAGCTGTGTTTTGTCTTTGATTGAGGACCACCGAATCAATCATGGGATGCCACGAATTATCATGACAATCAGCTACTTTGGAGGAATAACTTTGAAACATGGCAGCTATGCGCAACTCCAAATGATTGACATACAAAACAGCCTGTAAGACCACATCCCCCACATACCATGCCATATCTACCTCATCTGGAATTAACAAGTCTCCTCGTAGATACATGTATGACATCAACATGGTATCTGGCGTGACAGAATCTTCAAACACCATTCGGACTACCTCTGTCAACAACTCAGCAGACCAAGCCCCACTCCATCCATCCTCTGGAAAAGGTAAATCCATCGTGGAAAGCTTCATATAGAAGACCAACTTCTGTAAGTGGTAGTGGACAAAGAAAGAATGGTCTGGTAAGACATATTCCTGAAACTGCTCAAAGGTAGACCATAACAAGTCCATTCTGGACTGCAATCTTTCCACTTTATCTTGGAATAGAGGGCACAAAGTAGCCTGTCTCTGAAGAACAGCCAAGTCCTGCTGTGAAAGAGAAGAAATCAAAGGAATAGGAGGGCTTGGAGGAACAGAGCGGGACTTTGCAAGTTGATCTTGCAACTGCTGGATTTGGGAGGCTTGGTTGGCCACTGTGTCATTAGCAGTTTGTAAAGCTGAAAGCTTGTCATCTAAGATAGCTTGGAACTCCTTCGCTTCGCTGGACATCCTCTCCTTCTCCTCTGAAAGGCTAGTAACTTGTGACTGAGCCTCGAATAACTGGGTCTTCAATGAAGAAATCTCATCGCTTTGGGTGGCAACCAGTTGGGTTTGCTGTTCCATTTGCTTAAATAAATCTGCTAGGGTATCCTTAGCAGAAGCTAACTCAGATGTTGCCTTATGCAACTGGTCCTTAGACTGCATGAGCTCCCCATAGAAAGATGCGTACAGCTGTTGAACACAGGCTGTCACTGACAACTCAATGGAACTTTGAATATCCTTGCAGAGGAAAGGAATTGCATCTCCTAAGACGAGACTGTGCAGGGAAGGAACTGAGATGTCCAATGATCCTTCTCGATGTGCTCTGAACAGGTTATTACAAGTGAGATACCCAGGGAGTTCACTGCCAGAGGTAGCAGGGATAGGCACTAAGGGAAGTACAGAAGGAGCTTTATCCGCTACCCTCTTCAAGCGTTTGCGCTGTATGACCAAGGGAGGCGGAGAATCATCATCCTCTATGTCAATAGGTTCTGACTCTTCTGAAGGTGGAGGAGGAGGTACTGAATCTGATGGAGGAGGTGGAGGCACAGTCTTCTGTAAACCTGAATAGGTCAAGAAGGCAGACAAATATGATCCGTATGTAACATTGGTAACATTACCCCTAGTGACTTTAACAAAATGCTGATCCATTTTAGTAAGGAGGTAAGTGCTCCAATCAATAGCAACTCCTTTCAACACCATCCTGGAAGCTGTGAAAAGCTCTTTGGACAAATAATGGGATGGCGTTTTGGCAGGCATAAATTTGTCCTGAAGGAACTGACACATCGTCTTCCATACGGGATCAGTGATCATAGAAAAGGAAACTCCGGAAGAGTTTATCACCTTCTTAACATCAAGGATTTCCCTTGTCTGTTTTTGCAACAGCTTTAGAATCTCTTCATTAGAGAAGAGCTGACGAGTGGTCACAAAAGGTTCACCTTTGAAGGGTAAAGACAGAGCCTTCCCTAGGCCTCGAGATGTCAAAGTCATAGACATTCCTTGGACTACGCCTGTCTTCTTGCTGTAAGAGGCCAGGAACTCATCACATAACGACGGATCCTCTGGAAGCAATGGAAAAGGAGTGGCCACAAAAGCAGCAAGTCCCGCCTTCGTGAGGGGCTCAAAAGTAAGTAGGGAAGAGTAATCCCTACTAACTAATGGGACGTACTGGATAGGGGGAGGAGCATGAGAAGGCGCCATTCAGATGGTTACACACACACCACAAACACAGACAATCAAGGAGAATGCCTGCAAAGCAACAGACAAAAACCAAGGATAAGAGAATAACCAATACAACGTGACACGACCAACTAACCCCAAGCAAACCACATCCTAGAAAAAATTTGACATGACCTTGAGACAAATGCGACCGAAAGCTTCATGCGATGCATCAGACAAACACCCAGAACCTCGTATCAGGCAACAAAAGAAAAAAAAAACTGCATACCGTACCCGTAACCGTAACTAAGACAGTAAACCAAAATAATACCACATTTGACACATATCAAGACTATATCTGTGATAAACCAAGACTGGACCATGGAAAATAACACTAATGACGGCGCATACCCATCCCACGAAACGGTTCATTAAAAAGGGGAATTAAGTGCAGTGAGGGGGGAATTAAGTTAATGAAGGGTTGATTTTAATCAATTATTAAAAATTGGTGAATTTTTATTAGGTGATAAACCTTAGCAAGAAAACGGCGGTTCCTTATTAGAAATTAAATTACCAATTATTAGGTTAAAACGGTGCTTTTATTCGATTCTCGGACTTCGATTCCCGACTGGGTCTCTAAATGCAAGTTCATTGATTACAAATTAAGGTGATGTGGAGCGCTTTTTTGCCAGCGCGTGCTCATGTGACGGCTGGTTCATTTTAATTAAAATTTTAAAGTGCCTCTGTAGCGCACGTAGCGCGTGCTAAGTGAACGGCGGGTTTATTTTAATTAAAAAAAATGTGTGTGTAGCGCGAATGCGCGTGGAAACTGTGGGTGAATAAAAGAGTTCATTTTAACAATTAATTGGTGATTAAGGGGGAAATGAAAATAAATAAAATACATAAAATAAATACCTGGAAGGGGTGTGTATGTAATGCAGAAATGCGCACGGAAGAGTCTCCCAAAAGGAGTGAATCCAGTAAAAGAAAAGTAAAGATCACTGATGAAACAACAACAACAACAACACCTTAGCAGATGTGTGGATTTGGTTTGTGTTGGTTGTTTATTTTTATTTGTATTTTTTTTTGTGTTAAGTTATGATGATTTATGGTGGAATAAATGGAAAATGAGCAAGGGAGGTGAGGGGAATTTTTAAGAATTTTTTAAAGAATTTTTTTAAAGAATTTTGTACTATTTTTAAATGAATTTGCTACATTTATTGGCAATTTGGGGGATTAATTAGGAAATATTTAATTTTCAGAAATTATAGGGTAGGTAATTGCCAGCGGACAAACTCCCAAAAATTGGCAAAAAGCAAAAGGAATTTTTAGAAATTTTTCTGAATTTTTTTTATGGAAAAAGGAAGTTAAATATTAATTAAATCACATAAATCATGTTAATCAAATAAGTCAGTGAGAAATAAGTCAGTTAAGTCTGGTTAGTGTGGGTAAGTCATGTTAGTCATAGGAAGTCAAGTCAGGTTAGGTTAGTCAGGTTAGGGTAGTCAGGGTAGGTTAAGTTAGGTTAGTAAACTAAGTTAGGTCTGTGGGGACTAACCTAAGGAGGGTTAGTGTAACTAGGCTAAAGTTAGTTTAACTAGGGTAGGGTTAGTGTAACTAACTGAGGGTTAGAGTAACCTAACTAGGGTTAGTAAACTAACTAGGGTTAGGTGGTTAGTGGGTGGGGTTAGGTTAGTTAACTAGGGTTAGTAAACTAACTAGGGTTAGGTGGTTAATGGGTGGGGTTAGGTTAGTTAACTAGGGTTCTAGTTAATCCTAGTTAGGGTTAGTTAACCGAGTCAGTCCTAGTTAGGGTTAGGTTATCCTAGTTAGGGTTAGTTAATTAGGGGCAATGGTTAGGTTAGTTGAAACTGGTTAGGGTAGTTAACACTAAGTAGGTTAGTGAACACTAATTAGGTTAGTTAATACTAATTAGGTTAGTCACTAACCTGAGGGAGGAGGTGGAAGAGGAAAAGGAGGAGGAAGGGGAGGTGGATGGCGGCGGCGGGCGGTGGCACGGCCGAGGAGCGGCGGCGGCAGGACGGTCGCTAACTGAGGCGGCCGGGGCGGCGACGACCTGCAACCAGAGGCGGGTTGCTGGGGCGAGGGCTGGAGGCGGCTGACTGGAGGGAGAGGAAGGAGGGGAAGGAGAGGGGAGGAAGGAGGAGAGAGGGGGAAGAAGAGGAGGAAGGAGGAGAAGAGGAGGGAGGATGGCGACAGCAGAGAAGGAGAAGAGGGGAGGAGGAAGAGGGAGATGAGGGAGAAGAGGGGGATGAGGGAGAAGAGGGAGATGGAGAGGGTGGGAGGGAAGGGGTCGAGCCGTTGGGGGGAAGGGGTGGGCAGGGGCAATGGGCGGGCGGGGTGGTTGGGTAGGGACAAGGGTAGGGTAGGGTAGGGGGTGGGCAGGGTAGGGTAGGGACAAGGGGAGGGTGGTTGGGTAGGGACAAGGGCAGGGTAGGGTAGGGGGTGGGCAGGGTAGGGTAGGGACAAGGGTGCGTACCCCCGTCCCGCGCACATGCGCGGGGCGGGGTAAAAAAATTTGCCGTGACGGGATTGAAACGACACTGGGATGACGGTACGGGTTAGGCGGACACGACCGAGGCGCGTGGGGATGCGTAAAATCGAAAAAGGACGCGTTCACGCGCAAAACGGGCGCGCGAATACATGTAAAAATAAAGAAAAATTAATAACTCCCAATCCGGACGTCAAAACGAAATAGCGTAAAAACAAAAAGTGGGCAGGACGACAGGGGAAAAACAGGGAAAATATATGACGAAAGTTCCGGGAGGGGTAAAGGGCGGTCACGTGCAAAAAACACAAAAAACGAACCAAAAAACACATTTAAAAATTAATATCGAAAGATCCGTGCATCGGAACGAGGTGCAGAAAAAAGGAAAACTGTGCAGAAAGATGTGCCCGACAATCCTATCACCTCAAAACATAATTCCGACGGAGATAAGACGTGTTCTCATGGGAAAAACCCAAAAAACAACCCTGAAAATGGGATCGGAAATTAATATCGGACAAACCGTTTACCGGAATGACATGCAGTAAGAAGGAAAAATGTCCGTAGGAAGGAGTGGCACAGGGTTATCACATTAAAATGCAGTTTCGGTGGAAATAGGAGGGGTTCATATGCGAAAAACTCCAAAAATACGCCCGAAAACTCATTTAAAAATTAATAAGTAAAAATCCGGAAGTCGAAAAAGGGTGGAGGAAAAAGGAAAAAGGTGGGGGGAGGCACAGGGGACACGGCGGTCAAATCAAATTGGAATTCCGATGCAAATAGGGCAGGTTCACATGGAAAAATAGCAAAAAGACGCATGAAAAAGTCTTAAAAAACCGAAAAATTAATAATGGACAAACCGTGTATCAAAATGACTCGGAGTAAAAAGGAAAAATGTCAGGGGAAAAGTGGTGGTCAGGGCTATGACATCAGAGCATGGTTCGGAAGCAAGAAAAGCGTGTTCATATGGAAAACCGGCTAATGTGCGCAAAATACTTCAAAATTAATAACTCAAAAACCGTGCACCGGAATAAGGGTAGGTAAAAAGGAAAAATGATCAGTTCGAAGGGAGGAACAGGGCTATAAGGTTGGATTGGGACTTTGGTGAACGTAGGGTGCATTCACATGGAAGGACCTTAAAATCAGGGAATGAAGGAAAACTGCAAGGGAAGAGCCCCAAGGGTGGGTGGAACATAACCGAGTGGGTGGGAAGGGACCCCAGCAGGGTAAAAGTAAGGCATGGCCTACATGCATGAACAGGGTAAGGCATATGCAAAGGGGTATGCAATATAGACGCGCAGGGACGCGTCCCCACACTTAAGACCTTAACGGATAGGGTTAACCGAGCAACAGGGACCTAGGACCATGCCATAGACCATCCACCAACTTCCCCACACTTAAAACATGAACATCACTAAGAAACAGAAGTTGTAGGGTTAGAAAAACTTGGCCCATTTCGTCAAGAATCAAGGTTGAGTGTCGATGGCACGTCCAGTGTGGTTGTCGGCGCTGGAGGGACCAAGGCATCTTCTCGGCACACGTTCGTCATGGCAGGGACCACGCGGCAGCACCCAGGGAGGTAGCTGGTTGAAGGAACGCAGGAAATGCGTTGTCGATGATGAGGGATACTATACTCAACTCGCAGTCACTCAAATGAAATGAAAGAACAGTCACTCGCCCCATGACTGATATCACTCGAGGAATGATGAGGGAAACCCATATCTCATACCCGGTTTAGAAATCGACAAGGGAGAATGGTGCAGAAAGAGTATGCCAAGGTGCACAGTTGATGGTGCATTAGTGCGTCCAACCCGTCTGGCATAAGTGCAAGGAGGAAGGCAAGGGAGCCTTACAGTGCAGTGTACAGAACAGGGTGGCGTGTCTTGTGATGACGGCAAAAACCCATCCCGTGGGTGCATAGGGAAACGGGAACATACCTGACTCCAAGTGTCGTAACGTCCCTCAATCTCACCTCTCGGTAATTGATTGAAGAAACTCCAGTCACACTCATCCCACCCTCTGTCTCACTCTCTGTTGATAGATACAGAAGGGCAGCCTGTTCCTAAAACCCATTGATGTAATCCTCACGGTCACTTGTGCAAAGGTTGTATGCCTTGTGCGCGTTTTGATGGTGCAACTGTGCATCCCGCCCTGTGCCGGCATACGGTGCGAGAAGGAAAGCCAGGGAGCCTTATGGTGCAGTGCACAGAAACAAATTGTGCTTTGTGCATCGAGAGGCCCATCCCGTGCGTGCAACACTTCATTCACACTTCTCTCCTCTCTTTTGATTTGAAGGGAAAAGACTGGTCTCTCGCCCCACCCTCTGTCTCACGCTCGGTTGATAATTACAGAGGGTAACCATACGCACTTCCCCATCCGGTTAGGATGAAAGCTCACATCACTCAAGGGGTTGTCGATGAAGATCGCTTCGTCAATTGTTGAAGAGGCGTACCTAGGGAGGTAGCCATCAAATCGAACGTTGTATTGGATAGGAACATGTCGTCTGCTAGAGGACAGTTAGACACTTTGCAGAGAGACCCAGGACACAGCGTACCAAGGGAGGCAGCTTCGGAATTGGATCCTGGGAATATCAATTAATGAATCCACTTTCTGGACTGCTGGGTGTTACCACCTTTTCCACAGCCAGCTTCTCGCCCAAGGGTGTTTACCACCTTTTCTTGGAACGAGGCCTGCTATGACAGGGAATTGCTTCCTTTTCTCTCATAACAGATTTGTTTGTTTGTTGTGTTTTTTTTTTCTTTTTCTTTTTCTTATTTTCCCCTATTCCTGAGGGTGTTTCCACCTTTTCCCGAAGAATAGGTCGGCATGACAGGGATCTAAGTCCTTTTCTCCCATGACCGATATGTATTGTTTTGTTTTGTATTGTTTTTTTCTTTTCTTTTTTTTTTCTCTTTTTTTTTTTTTTTTTTTTTCAAATTGAGCAAGGGAATGGTAGAAAGACCATGTATCAAGACCAACCTCACCACTGTCGCTGATGGAAAATAGAGGATAAGAGATCAAGGCTGGAAGGGGGGTTTGAGGGGACAGAGGGTTGCGTCCACTTCATCAGGAGTGACTGAAGAACGGCTATCAGAAGTAGCATCATAAGAAGTACAACGCCGTGCCAACGAGGGAAAGGATCAAGTGTCTGTAATTGTCAAGATCCCCAAGGAGGGAAGTACTTCTTCAGGCGATATCCATTGATCAGAAAGGGATCATCAGAGGCATCAATGGTCTGTACTTGGACAGAGCCATTAGGGTTGACTGCAAGTACCTTATAGGGGCCCATCCACCGCTGTTGGAGCTTGCCATGAAGCATAGCTGCATTCCAATTGCTTAGAATAGGCAAGTCCAAAACTTAGAGATGAACCTAGAGTCTCAATCATTGATTATGCTCTTTGGCAATCCATGTAACCTAAGTACTTCTTTGATAAAGACTCAAGCAATGTCAAATGACTTATATGTTGTTTTGATTGGGATCAAGTGTACAACTTTTTTCAATCTATCAACCACCACCATGATGGAATCATATCCACCAGCAGCAATAGGTAATCCAACAACAAAGTCCATACTTATTGACTCCCCATTTCATTTGTGGAATGTCCAAGGGTTGTAACTCTCCACGCATCTTAATCCTTTCCACCTTGACTCTTTGACAAGTCAAGCACTGAGTTA
The DNA here is from genome assembly GCF_053477565.2 of Lygodium microphyllum. NCBI lineage: Eukaryota > Viridiplantae > Streptophyta > Polypodiopsida > Schizaeales > Lygodiaceae > Lygodium > Lygodium microphyllum. Next base: position 153,583,540 of record NC_141148.1, on the reverse strand, counting down.
CATACTTTAATACATCCCTTTTTAATCTTGGCCAGTGATAGCTCTTACGAACTGCATTGAGTGTCTTGGCATACCTCGGATGTTCTGCAATGGGACTGTCATGTGCTTCCCATAAGATCTTGGTCTTCACTTATGGTCCTTTTGGGACACAAAGGCAATCATGGTAATATAGACAAGCATTGCTAGCACGATAATCCTTAATCTTAGACCTCTCTTTGTCAAAGCTTTCTCCTTGAAGTACCTTAGTCATGAGTCCTTCATATTCCTTATCCTAAGAAATAGCTTGGCGTACAAGCTCAAGTACAAGATTATCATGTATGGATAGGGTTCTTAAGCTTCGAACTTCTACAACGCTATTAAGAAAGGCTTTTCGGCTTAAGTCATCTACAACAACATTGTCCTTTCCTGGATGATATTTGATTTTAAAATGAAATTCTTCAGGTATCTCTATCCATCTTCTTTGCCTCATGTTTAGGTCAGCTTGGGTGAAGATCCATTTAAGACTTTTATGATTTGCCATTAAAGTGAATTCCCTTCCCGATAGATAGTGTCTCCATAGTTTCAAGGCATGGATTACTGCGAGTAACTCAAGGTCATGAGTGGAATAGTTGGACTCGTAGGGTTTCAATTTCTTGGAAGTATAGACCACTGGTCTTCCTTCTTATACTAGCACCCCACCAATCGCAAGTCCACTTGCATCATTAATGATCACCTCAAATGGTTGACTAAAGTCAAGGAGTTTTAATACAAGTGCAGTGGTTACATCTTCTTTAAGCTTATCAAAGCTTTCTTGATGCTCATTGGTCCAAATGATTATTGTATTTTTCTTCAAAAAATTTGTCAAGTGTGCATCAAGGAGGGAATAATCCTTGATGAAGATTTGGTACCATCCTATCAATCCCAAAAATCCTTAGATTTCTTTTATTGCCTTGGGTATTGGCCATTCTACGATATCTTTCACTTTGGTAGGGTCTACAGAGATTCCATTAGCAGAAACAATGTATCCAAGGTATTCAATCTTGTCAGTGAGAAATATGCATTTACTCATCTTGGCATAGAGTTGATTTTCACGGAGTGTTACTAGGGTGATCTTTAAGTGGCCTTCATGTTCCTCTATTGATTTGGAGTATACTAGTATATTGTCAAAGAATACTAGCACAAAATCATCTAGATATGGTCGAAATATGTCTTGCATATTAGTCGATTGAATGTAGTTGGGGCATTAGTCAATCCGAATGACATGACTGAAAATTCATAATGACCATACCTAGTGCTGAAGGCATTCTTCAGGATATCTTGTTCCTTGATTCGAATTTGTTAGTATTTGGACCTTAGATCAATCTTGGAAAAAGCCTTGGCTCCATGTAGGCGATCTAAAAGTTCATTTATCCTAGGTATGGGGTACTTGTTTTTTACCATAACATGATTTAGTCCTCTGAAGTCAATGCAAAGTTTAAGTGTTCTGTCCTTTTTTTGGAAGAGGACATGCACTCCCCAAGGTGAGTTACTTGGGTGGATAAATCCTTGCTCTATCAGTTGCCTCAGCTGTTCCTTAAGCTCAATAGCTTCGGGAATATACATTTTGTACGATCGTTTTTACACTGGCACAGTTCCAAGAATCAATTTTATTTCATGATCAACCTCATGATTTGGAGGCACTTGATTCAACTCTTTTGGAAAGACATCCTTGAAGTCATTGATCCAGGAAGGTAGAGTGCCTTCATTAGTCTTTTTGACCTTATTCAGCTAGATCAAGTAGATTGGTTGACCTTTCTTCAATCCCTTCCTGAGTCAACTTGCCTTGGATAGTGGGCTCTAGTTCTTCCAGCTTTCCCATATGCCTTTACGGTTTCTCTTTCCAAGTCTTGAAATATTATTTCCTCTTTAGCACATAGAATCATGGCTATCTAACTCAAATTGAAGTTTCCCTATAGTTTTGGTTGAGGCAATTTCCTTCTCACTAGCCAATTCTACTATCATTTTCCTTGTTCCCGTGGATTCTAGATGCAATCTTTTAACTGTCTTGGGTGCAAGAAAGGAATACGTGCTACTGCAAAATCAATTAAGATTATAAACAACGTACCCTTGTAAGTAACTGGAGATTGAATTACTAAACATTGGTGGTCCACTCCTTTCCTTTCCATGGCAGCATGAATGGATCCTCTTTCAATTTCTTCACCTAACGTGCGTTCCTCGGGTTGTCCAATCATGGTATTTACCTAGGCACCAGTTGTTCTTCCACATCCATGACCTAGGTTGTTGTTGCTGTTCCCTCAGCCTCTTCCACCAACCTGGTTTTTGGGCTAGGATTTTGAGGACGGTTATGACAATTTTCCCTTAGTTGTCAATTCTTTCGCACTAGTAGCAGTGTTTGATTCCTATCCCATTTGGTCCTTGGGTGATTGCACTAGCTCTACATTTCCCTCTGGCATTGGCCATGTCGACACCACGGTTTGGGTGGTCCCTTCCATAGTTGTTTATTGGACAGTTCCTTTGGCCATTTCGAGTGGTTTCCTTGGCCATAGGTTTTGCTCGCATAAGAGCATCTTTGAGAGTCATTGGTCTCATTGATTCAAGGCAAGTGTCCAAATGTGGATTTAGTCCTTGACAAAACCTTGCAATCTATTGAGACGTTGTCATTGGGGGTTTATATTTACGCAAACTCACAAACTTAGAAAAGTATCCTTCCAAGGTTAGGCTTAATTGTCATAAGTTGTAGAAATCATTCATCTTGATTGATTCAAAAGATGGGGGAAGATAATGTCCTTTCACAGCTTCTTTGATCTCCTCCCAAGTTTGGGAAGCTTCTGTTACCCCTTTATCTCGGCAAAATTGTTTCCACCAAAGCTTAGCTTTGCCAGTAAGACGAAGAGAAGCAGTCATGGACTGATATGCAACAGTAGTTTCAGCGGGCTAGAAAATAGTTGTCCAAAGCCTCAATCCACGCTTCTGCATCTTGCTCCACCTTGGGTCCTTCACCACTAAACCTAGGTGATGGTTTTTGCTTGAGAAGAAACTTCTTCTCTTGGAGTTTCTTGTATGTTTTATCAATTCGCACTAATTGGCGATTCTGATTATCACACAAGCTGAATGTTAGATTTGATTTTCCAAGAGTTAAAGTACATACTCTCTCTTAGTCAACTATAGAAATTGAGGTAATCTTTATTTATCAAAAGAGAAATACAATGGAGATCAATCATGAACTTTGTGTAATGGTATATTTACAAAGTAAGGGGGTTTCTTATCTATCTCTAAGGCTCTACAAACTGAGGGTAAAGGAGGGTATCCTTTGACAAAATAGCCATTTTGGGCATATCTCCTATGGACTATTATACGGTCAGGAGGTATAATTTGGATGACTTGTTCATACACCCAACGATGTAGGGTCATTATCTCCCCATTAATTGTCACAGTATAATCAACCCTTTGCCCTTCAAATAAGAAGCATCAAACTAGTTCTAGTTCTTCAAGCCATTGAATTCTCTAGAGATCGATCTTGAGGTTCCCTGTATGATTAGGGTTAATCATGAATAAGTTCCAAGCTATTCTCCATGGCATTCTTCTAAACCAACCCCGTTGGATTTGGGTGTAATGAGGGTCTATCATATTCTCAAGAATTATCATCATGGATTCTCGAAACTCAATGTTCGAGGATTGACAGGTAGTGGAATACATTGTCTCAAAAATCAATCACATAAAGTATACTTTACCATTTATCTATCAAAGCAACTCAATTATCATTATAAGCTCATAACTCATGCTCTTCAAAAACAAATAACGAGACTTTATATTTATGAAAAGTATTTACAAAGATATATTAATCATATTTATGATCTACTAATACACCATCTCATGGATCCTTTCCTCATGAAAAGTATCAGGGTCTATGCTCTCATATCTTGGGGGATTCTCATGTACATGGCAAACAACATAATATGGGGGTTCCTAGGGATAACCAAAGCATCCTGTACCAAAATACGGCCTTCTTGGTACTACAGCAACTCTCTCATGTGGTACTATTTGTAGCACTTTCCGATATACCCACAAGGTTTCAAGTATAGGCTCATTCCTAATGTCAGCAAAGGCACTGAACAAAAGGTATATCTTAACTATCTTTTATCGTTTAGCCCATCGAATCCTCCATAGTTCATAATGAAAAAGGATGTTACGCCCACAATATATCCCCATATGTGACCTATTCCTTGGCCAGAAATCTCTCATGTACCATGAGTTAGGATGAGGTTGCAATATAATTGGAGGAATAAAGATCCATCTCCATTATCTCAAATATAGCCTCATGTTATGATAAATTATTCGACCCTAAGGCTAGTTGATACATGATGGGAAAAATATCCCGAAAACGTGTAGCTTCCTCATCGCTAAGTTCCCATGGGCACAATGTGTATGCAATTGTTAGTGCAAGATAGTTAACAATAGTTTTCTTCAAACAAGTGTGATTATTTTATTAATTCCTTTTATACGTTGACTACTTAACCTTATACTAAAAGCTCATTTGAAACCTAAGCTCTTTTGAAACCTGGGCTCTGATACCATGTGTGAGGTGCCTCCTCCAACAAAATCAAAGGAGACCTCTTAGTAGTCAATTGAAATTCATATCCATGCACATCACCATCCTATCTCCCCATGGGAATCCTTGGACTTAGTTAAACATGGGAATCTCAGTTCTACTTCATAGTGGAAGCATGGACAAGTCACTGAGCCCCATTCTGGAAGTAGTGAATAATTCCTTAAACATATAATTAGATGGAGTTTTGGTAGGCCTAAACATGTCCTGAAGGAACTAAAACAATTATTTCCAAAAGGGATTAGAGATAATTGAAACATAAATATCAGATGTAGTGATGATCCATTTAGCATCCAATAAATCCTTAGTTAGTCTCTCCAGGATCTTCATAATGTGCGCATTGTAAAAGATATGGTGGATTGCTAAAAAGGTCTCCTTGTGATGGGGAAAAGATAAAGCCTTCCCCAAGCCTCGAGGTGTCATCAGGAAAGTGGTGCCACAAACAAAACCGGATTTCTTGCTATAAGAGGTTAAGAAATCATCACACAAGGTAGGATCATGAGGAATGAGTGGCAATGAGAGAGCTACAAAATGGGATAGGATGGGCTTAGTAATCAGGTTCTATTCCAACAAATGGGAATAATCATGATACGACTAACCAAAGGAACATATTGAGCTAGAGGAGGAGTTTGAGGTGCCATTCAAATGAGAATGAAACAAACACATTACACAGTGTTAACCCTCAGATAAACAAGGTGGAAAATCTGGAAAATCTAAAGCAGAAGACAAGGCCAAGGCAAAAGTGAAATGAAAGATGAAGGCACACCAAGAAAAATATGGAAACACAAGAAGTTCATAAAAGTCCTAAATCAAGGAGAAAGGCACACAAGAAAAAGTGCAAATCAATAATTTTGTAAAATAGCCCAATGCGCACCATGATTTATTTTAAGAGCGTTGGGCTCTCACCTCTGCAAATTGTAAAGGTAGATGGGTAATAGGAAGGAAGCTAGGAAGATAGGAGGACAATTGGAAAAAGGGCCTAGGCCACGACCGGCCATGTAAAAAAGGGGATAAGGGGATGACCGCCCAAAATGGATTTAGGGTTTTATATATAAAGTTGAAAAGTGAATGAGAAGCTCATTCCTATGTGTGGCCAAAATTAGCTCTTCTCTTCTTCTTCTTCTTCTTACTTGTTTGAGCTTGTCCTTGAGAGAGGGAGTGTGAGAGTGAGGGAGTGAGTGTGTGAGGGTGAGGGACCGTGGTGGAGAAGCTCTCCATCTTCTCCTCTCTTCTTCTCTTCTCTTCTCTTCTCCTCTCTTCTCTTGTTCGCGGCAATGGAGCTTGGAGCGTGGAGCTTGAGGATCAAAGCTTGCACTTGGATCATGGAGCTACCGGAGTGCTCAAGAGAGGAGGCAACTCAATCGGGCATGGAGATAAGCTCATTACACTTATAGAGAGAGATAGCATGTTGGCTATGTGAGAGGTTGCCAATAGTACTTGGCTTGAAACACTTGAACAATAAGCGGTCCGTGGGTCTTGGCGGTTAAGCTTGAGCTTGCCTCTACACACAAGCAAACACAAAGGAGGCCTACAAAATAGAAAAATAAAAAATAAATAAGATTTCATCAAAGTAGCAACTCATCCACAACATGAAAGTCCACCCCATGATGTTTATTTTAATGTGCATATACATTCCAAAGAAAATTGATTTATGTTCACATTTTTAAAAACTAACTCTAATTATGAAACTGACTCTCATTATGAAGATAATTGTTATTATTAATGAGGTATTATATACCAGTTCATGGAAGGAAGACTTGGGAGACCCTCCCAAGACTAGCTTATTAAGACTATGTTTGTAGTGTAGAATAACAAAAAGAACTAGCCTAGTGGATAGTCACTTGGCAGTTAAGTGCACTTGGGTGATGACACTACTGGGATGGGTGACCTCTCGAGAGTGACATCGAGATATTGAACGAGATCACGCTCAGAGGGCTCCCCAATGCAAGGAAGTGGCCGTTGTTAAGGGAACTCAATACGATACTGAAGCACAAGTCGAAGTTAATCCCAAACCCATTCAACCCAAAGAATCGGTTATTCCACAACAAACCATGGTTTTGCGGCTATAAACTATAATCACGATGGATAGCCGAACCGAGATAATCAAGTTAGTACATATGAAAAGGATCATATTTAGTTAGAACTTAAACTTGTAAAAGCATATTAGTATTATCAATTGTTTTTTAGGAAGAAACATGGAAACTAACAAAGAGAATAGATTCTATGCATCACATACAAGTGTGTTAAAATTGTTTTATGGTTATGACTGCTTTTTGGATTTGTGAATGATGAACTATGGTTCTTATGATTCCGGGCTTGCACATCCAAACGACTTGTGGATTGTGGTGGTTCGGGACATTGGGGTCCCCAACCCAATGCTCTCTAACACTTTGCGGAGTGTAGAAAAACTCACATGCGGGTGGGATCCTATTCTCTTGAGGGAGATAGGTGTTTTTGGTTTTTGATTACTCGAGCACCTGAGAGAGCAAATGGTTGTGTGGTAAGTGCCCATGTTATGTAGGACGGCTCAAGGAAGCTTAGAGGGGCTCTAAGCCAATAAATTCCCTATTGACTGTGGATGGAGTGCGATCAAATACAACCCAAATCCCGAGGGATTGGAAGGTCCTATCCTAGGCTGGATGGTGTCTTTCTGCAGAAAGACGGTTTTGTACCACTTTGCAGAGTGATGGTGAAATAAAGTATTTGATTTCTGAATTGTTTGTTATGTGCTAAAGATTGAGTTTAATGAACCCAATTTAACGGAGTAATAAAAGGAAGTTGATTTTATATATCCAAACAGTGTGGTAGTATGCTTTGCTAATTAGAAAACTAAGCAAACCCCATCGAGGAAAGTGGAAAGCTTGGATCCTGACAATTGGATACCTATGGCTGGGTGGACCCGATAAGTCATTAGATAGAGTTAATTAAATCATGATCCTCCCAATATTGGTAGGATTAGTTACCAGATTTAACACTATTTTAGGGCGCCAGAGCTAAGATTTTACCTTATGGGTAGGGGGATCAAGTTACACTCTCCCCCGTCTCTCACTCTCTTTGAACCAAGTGCGGTGTTAACCTCACTCCTACCTTTGATTGATTACAAAGTGGTCTTTCTTAAGTGGGCGTTAGATTGCTGTTAGGGTGACTTGTCCACGCTTCCCTTATGAAGTAGAACTGAGATTCCCATGTTCAACTAAGTCCAATGTTTCCCATGGGGAGACAAGAAGGTGATGTACATGGATATGAATTTCAGTCGACTATTAAGAGAACTCCTCTAGGTCTGTTGGAGGAGGTACCTCACATTGGCTTTGGCATACTTGGCAAATGACTACAAAGGCTTCGTTGGTGGCATCATTGGCTAAATGGGAGAAGCTCCCACTAGCTTGTAGAAAAAGCTTCCCGAGAGGTCACCCATCTCGATAGTGTTGTCACGCAAGTGCACTTAACTGCCAAGTGACTATCCACTAGGCTAGTTCTTTTCATTGTTCTATACTATAAACATAGTTTCAATAAACTTGTCTTGGGAGGGTTCCCCAAGCCTTCCTTCAATTATCTTCATAGTTAGAGCTAGTTTTAAAAATGTGCAATCTTTATCATTTTGTTTTCAACACAAATCATTTTTTGGAATGTATACGTCGCACATTGTTTATTAAAATAAACTAAGTTACATAAAGTCCTTTACTCATTTCATGCAATAACCTCCTACAACTATTTCCATCATGATTCTACAAATTATAATCTTGATTAATCTAACTACAAATCATAGGTAGCAGTTAATCGTTTATGCTTGTATTAATACGCTCTCTAGATAAAACTGTCATTTCGTATAAGTGTAAATATGGAGGCTAATATTTTATGTACTTAATTTTTATATGGATGTTGTCCATGTACTCTAACAAATAGTTCTTGTACCATTTAATACAAAAGCTAATATTTTAAGAAAATATTTGACAAAAACCTTATTATTTTATGTGATGGTATGAAAATAATACCCTATTTCTAAGTTGTGAATAACCCGGTTTGGCACGACGATATTGGGAATTTTGTATTTGTTGCTTGCACTTGCATTTGCCACACCCGATGTTCCGTTGGTAGTGGCAACTCCGACAACCTTGGGTAGCACTCCCATATCTCTGGCAATGCCCACTCTTTGACCGGATTGCAGTGGTTCTCATGGTCTTCGCGCCTTGTTGCTTTGGAGCCATTGTTCGCGAGCGGGTTCAAGAGATAGAGAAGATGGAATGAATTCGGGATGGGAGAGCGTGAGAGAAGATTGTTGAGATGAAGACCGAGACAGGGAGAGTTTGAGTTAATTGTTTTCCTCTCTAACCCTCTCTCGCAGCCTCTCACGATCCTCTTCCCTTTCTCTCTCTCTCTACCTCCTTCTCGCAGCCTCTCAAAATCTCCTTGCACCTCCCTTAAACTGAGTAAAGGGCATGCCTTTATATAGGCAGAAGGGAGTGCATGTTGCCTCTCCCTTCCCCTCTCTTTTTGCTCTCTTTGTGCAAAGACAGCTCCTCCACTCAAAGTGGGGAGCTTCTTTTCTTTTATTTTATTTTTCTGAAGATAAGGGGGGAGTCATGAGACTGGTCAATGCCTATTTTGGTAGTAAAGGAGTTTTTTATGGTAAAGAAGATGACGACGATGATGATGATGATGATGATGAGGATGATGATTACGACGATGAAGAAGAAGAAGAAGAAGAAGAAGAAGAAGAAGAAGATGATGATGATGATGACGACGACGACGACGACGACGACGACGATGATGAGGATGATGATTAGGGGGACGCCCTTTATGACAACTGTCAGTTCAACGGTCTCCCCTTTTTTTTCTATAATTAACATTTGTTTTTTAACGTTAATTAGTTAGTTATTAGTTTTGCTTTAGTTAGTAATGTTAGTTATTAATTATTAGCATAACCTTACTTACTAACTTATTATCTTGCTAACTTATTACTAGCTAACTAACTTTTAATTTCACAGAAATATTACAATGCCCCAAGTACTCCATTGATGTATGCATGAAAATACACTTGCTTTTCTTAGTAAAGAGCCAATGCTCTCTCAAGATATGAAGCACCCTTATGACATGTGCCAAGTGCTCCTCTTGTGATTTTTTGTAAATGAGAATGTCATCAAAGAAAACAAGCACAAACTTGAATAAGCAGGGTTGGAGGATTTTACTCATGAGCTTTGAAATGTGGTAGGGGTATTAGTCAAACCAAAAGGTATCACTAGAAAATGATAAAGCCCTTGATCTATCCTAAAAGCTATTTTGATCTCATCACATCTAATGGTAGCCAGAGAGTAGATCAATATTAGTGAAGAATCATGCCCTTTTTAACTCATCCAAACAAGTCATCAATCCATGGGATGGAATATCGATTCTTAACAATGATTTTGTTCAAGTCCCTGTAGTCAATGCACATGTGGAAAGAGCCATCTTTCTTCTTGACTAGCAGGACTAGAGATGCGTAAGGAAAGTTCAATAAATTCCATCTCAACTAAAATTTTCACTTGCTTTGCAACTTGTTCACATTCATACTTGGAGAGTTTATAGGTGGCTTGTTCCTCACTAGCTTGGAATGGAGCTCTAAATCAAGCGGGTGGTCCACTTGCCTCTTAGGGGAAAGGGCTATAGGCATATGAAATAAATCATTATACTCCTCAAGTATAGCCTTCAAGGCTGAATCTTGAGATACTTTGGAGGGCTAATATGAATTTTATTTATTCAAGTGCAAGACAAATATCTATGAGCATTTTTTAAACTTCCTTTTGAGTTGCTTTGTTGTAATTAGCTAAAAATCAACATTATCATAAACTCCTTCTAAGTGGATGAGTTGTTCGTGCATCATAAACTCCATGTAGAGCTGAGAGAAGTCCATAGCAATTTTACCCAAATATTTTAGCCAGCCACAACCCAAGACAACATCAATGGGACCCATGTCTAATGTGATTAGATTAACTAATGCCACATAATTCTTAGCCAAGCATAGGGAAACTTTGGAGCATACATGTGTATTGAATTTTTCTTCACCATTTGCTACTTGAACTTTCATAGGGTGTTGTAATTCCATAGCAATGCATTTCAACCGATCAATGGCTAATTTATTAACAAAATTGTGTGTACTACCATTGTCCACATACGTGCTTCCCATTAATATTGCCTTGAATGCATAAAGTGTTGGGGCTCCTAGAACCACTCCAAGCATCCAGGGAGATAGAGCAAAGGGAGGCTGTAGTCGGGTGGGTTGTACTAGGGATTGTCAAATCAAGAGCATGGGATGGGCAACTACCTAGGTCAAAGGGAAATCCATCCTCTAGATCATAGAACTGCTCCTGGTCCAAATCCTTAGCATAGTCTTCATTTTCCGTAGAGGTAATTCCTCTTCATCATTGTTCCAATCTTCCATCACATACATGGTATGAACTTTGACCTTGGCTATCTTGTAAGGGCATTTTGAGGCATAGTCAACTATGTACTTGTCACCACATTTAAAATGTAGGCATTTTTCTTTTCGTTCCTTCACAACATCTACAAAAATGAACTTTTGGACACTTGGACCATTCAAGAATGATGTAGTTTGGGGTCTATTTTTAGCCTATTTACTCTCACCATTAGAGCCAACTGTTTTCCCAAAAGTACCATGTTTTTTGTCAATACGGAAGGGAGGTAAGTAGGTATTTTGGGACTATTATTAGACATGGCACCACCTCTAAAAATGTCCCCCATATGGGGTGACCTCAATGGGTTTTAGATTTGTCCAAAACCTTGCTGAATATTCTCATTTTTATGGTACTTTTTTGCATATCTTTCAACCAATTCAATTGCATTAAATAGGGTAGAGGCTTTTGAGCCATGATATCCATGGATAGGCTTGGTTCCAACCCATAGATGTACTTGTGCAATTTTGCATCATCACTGATGCTCTCCACATACATGGTCAAGTTCATGGCTGATTTGTGCACTCTCGTACAGTGAGATTGTGTTGGTCAAGAGTGTACCACTATCGTACCAACTACTCATTAGGGCCAAAAACACTTCAAAAAATCCACTTTTGTTAATCACGGGATTAAGGAAAGGGCCAAAGAGATTTTGCCATGTATGTAAGAATATGGTATTCTTGTCTCCTCCTTTTTGGAGATAGTAGAGTGGATTCCGTGGTTCTCTTCTCTCTTTTAGCCAAAATCTCCAAACTCTGATATGTTTTGATGGTCCCAAAGTCCTTACTTAATTATAAAATCTGATAGAACCGGTTATGATAACGATGTTGTGAAGTTAATACTAACTTTTTTGAAAGTCGAGAGCTTTTGGCACCCTGACTATATTTTCATTAGTCCTTTCACTATTTCTTCTTTGTTCATTGATCTTTCTCGGTGAGCTTCTTTCTTTGCTTATTTGCCTTTCTCAGTGAGTACATTTCTCTGCGATTTCAATCTAAGTATGGCATCCAAAAGGCATGCGTCTCATTTAGTAAACTCCTGCACTGTCTATGGTGGCCAAGGAGTAGACGGAAAATGGGAGCCCAAAACCTTTTGCATAAACGATTGGGTGACCATGTTGCCCTCTTGCAAAGGCTCTCACAAGGTCAAAAGAAGAAAAAGAGAGGATATAAAACATCACTGGAAAGGGCGTATCATTGCTTTCAAAATTACGCATGAAGGGTGGTTAGTTAAAGTACAACATGTTTACATGGCCAGGGATATGCACTTATCTCCTAATGAACGTGTTTGCCAGCAAACACATTGTAAGTCTTAAGTTGATAACATATTTGATTTTTTTTTAAATTTAAGCAAGTATTAATTTTGAATTCTTCGTTGTAGATATATTTCCATCAACAAGTATTGAATGGCAACCTGTGGAGAGTTTGAGTGGAACTTTGAATGTGATTCATAAGGCATTTGTGAACATTATATATGCTGATGAGACCGTCGGTTCTTTCAGTGAGAGAATAATTTTTATATATTATGCACAATATGTGGTTCCATCTAAAGAGGGTACATATGGACATATCGAGGATTTGTCATTGCCAAGTCTCTCCTCTCTTATTTGGGAGGTTCCTGATAAGGCAACCATGCATAGTTTTAAATTCAAAATATGTCAAGATATTCAAAATTCCATGACAGCTAGAAGGATCTCAAGATGAATACGCCTATCATGGTTTATCCCCTTACATATCTTTGTGGGTTGCCTTAAAATAGCAAACTTACAGAGAACAAAAGTATCTTGGCTCAGTAGAAATTTTGCAAGCGCAGAACTAGATAACATTATAGGGAAGCTTTGGAAATCTAGAGATGTTGACCATAAGGGCGACACCATGAGGTGTATTGTATGCCCCCAATTCTTGTCTCTATGTTATAATATAGCACGACAAACTCTTGCTTTGGGTTTTGATTATAGGAGATACAAACTTAAACTAGGCATGTGGATTCCCTTGGATTCAGATATAGATTGCATGCCCTTCAATCTTAAGGTGCAAGTTATAGAAAAGGAAATAAATATCACTTCCAATTGGAATCTTAAAGATGTAAGGGATACCTTGGAGATGCTAGACTATACATCCCCAGAATATAAGTTCAAAGTAAATGGTAAAGTAGTAGGGAAGAGAGCTGAACACTTTTTCTCTTGTATGAGTTGCTTGCCTCCTTCAATTGTAAGCTTCGAGCCATAAAATTGAAAACATTACATTGGACAAAAAGATTTTCATTGAATGAAGAGTTACAAAATTGAAGTGTAGATATACAAAGATCTTGCCATTTGTATCTATTTGTCTTCTTTCATCATTATAACTTCTTCGTTACTTTTTGAAAAGATAGATCTTGCTGTTGCAGTGTATTTTTTTTTTATTGGTTGAAGAATTTAACTTGGACAGGGCCCTCTTCTCTTGAGGGGGTAGATGAGAAGATGGATGAGAAAGTGTTGGCATTTTTGTCTTTGTGGAGCTTGCCTTACTTGTCTTTCTAGATGACTTGCCTTTTGCCTTACTCTAGTTAAGGAATTATGTGGAGGAGAGTCGGGGTCCACTGGCATGATTGCCCTATCCAAAATTAACTCAATACATCTCTCTCTTATCCACCATGTGTATGAATCGGGGTAATCTTTGCACTACAAGGAAAATTGTAATAAGTTGTAAGGTGAGTGATAGTTCGTACTTGTAGGGAGTAAAAACAAAGAAATTGATAATAATGTTGTTGCTCAAAATCTAATAACGTTGCTCAAAACAGAATGTGAAAGATACTTACATTAACCCCATCTATCTTGAGAATCTTTGAATCTATTGTCCTACAAACATTTGAAATTACTCTCCATCCACAAGAATACGCATCATTTTGTAAGGGTACTTCTTGTAAGAGAAAACTATATGGTTTTTGAGGATTAGCAATATCCTCATATGTAGTATCCAAAAAGGTTACCACCAACCTCCTAGCACTGTCAATGGAAACATGTTATTAAAAAAGTACAATAAATAAAATAAACAATAAACCAAAAAGTGAGGATTTGTATTCAACGCACATTTTTGCTTGACCATGGATACCCCTCAGAGAGTTCATAAGGATAATTTCTCAAGTGAAAATATCAATATATATTAAGCTCCAATGTCCTCTGCAAAGTAAAATGTTAGTAAGAAATGCATACTATAAAGAAGTATACATTAAACCCTTTGCAAAATTGCATACCTTTCAACGTAAGGAAAAAAAATATGGTAGTTTGTAATTGGATCAAACGATCTGAAAAATAATTCTAGGTTTGAAGAAGATTTTGAAAAAAGATTCCACTAATAACAGTGGATCAACGATAAATATAGTTTTAGAGATTTCTTGGCTAAGAGAAGAAATCAATGCCCTAAAACCAAAAGCAAAACCAAATGAATGTCAATTGCAATGAACAAAACAACACTATCATTCAATTAAAAAATTTTGAGCCAAAAATCCTTATCTTATGCAACAAAAGACTACTGAATCTGACAACTGAATATCTTTCTTAACAAACATTCCTTTGTCCTCAGGGGAAATACTAAGATAGTCTTCTGAAGAAGTGCAAGAGACATTCACAACCATTTGCCTGTATACCTCATCCATTCTCTTTAGATTGACAGGACCAAGGACATCGATTTTTCTCTTGCAAACTTCATCCTCTGACTCTATAGTCTCTTGTGGTCGTTCTTGATGGGCGACTTCTTTAGGTTCTTGATAGGCAGACACTTGTTCGGAGGTGGTCTTTGTAGGGTGTAAATGTGTCACGTCCTCAATCACTGGCTACTTCGCTCTCCTAGAAAATTTTAGAGAAACGTTAAGGATCTCAAATGCTTTTTTATCAGTAGTGGGCAAAGGCCTCAATACCTTGTCGAACCTATACCTACGAACCTATACCTGATTCTGCTAACCATACTAAATTCTTTGTTCATCAAAGTCATTCTATGAGCATGGGCAGCAACAATGTAAGCATCGTTCATAAAATCAATAATGAAGTCTTCAGCAACCTCCTGAAGGCAAAGAATGGCTACAAGCTGCCATTTTTTTTGCATGCCAACTTCAGACACCCTTGATAATCTAAAAGAAATATCTTTGACAACCCTAATAAATGTTGTCTTTGGAATCACATGTTGTGTAGCTCTTTGTGCCTTCCTTATCTCACTAAAACATTTCTGAACATTAAAAAATCTAGACTTTCTCTTTCTCTTTGGCTTGGAAGATTCTTTTTCTCCATGGGATAGAAGGGTCCAGGTTGCTCTGTTTGTTGAATAGGGGCTCCAAGGGTGGTTGGAAACTTAGCAGTTGTTGTAGGGTAGGATTGTACAAGATGAAGCTGACTCTGGGCAGGAGAAGACACTACACTAGATTGTTTAGATTCCATGGCAGGAGACTGAGGCAACCAGGTGGGATCTGAGGGCAACCAGGGGTAGGTGGGATCTCAGGATGGAAAGATTGAGAAGCTGAAAGCCTTGTCTCCTCCTCACTCTCTTTGCTGTCTATATACACCTTCCTTGCAGTCTGCTTTGTCCTAGCCATGAACCTGCAGAAAAATGAGACTTGTTAGAACATTTAAAAACTATGAGTAAAAAATGCCCAATGAGAAATAACAAATACGGTGTGATAGGTGAAAAAGCCCGGGTTTGAAGTGAAGCTCCTCGCTCCGTATTTGCGGATGACTAATACAATGCAATAGTGACAAACCATGGGTCAAAAATTCTAATCTTCGCGTCGTATTTGCAAAGAGAAAAAGCATGTTTTGACTGATACGATGCAAATGCATTGAAAGAAAGTTTTAAAATGCCACCTCTCACACCATATTTGCGGATGATTAATACGGTGCGATGGTGACAAACTGTGGGTAAAAAAGTCTAATCTTCGCGTCGTATTTGCCATAGGCTAAAGCATGATTTTACAGATACGACGTGAATGCATCGAAATGAAGCTTTAAAAAGTAGCCTCTCACGTAGTATTTGTGGTGAAGTATACGATGCAAAAACAGTGAAAAGTGCGGATTTATAATGTTCGATACGGCACGAGAACAATGAAGTGCATGTTAAAAAAAGCACCTACTCGCGCCGTATTTGCGATTACTGATACGGTGCGACTATGTTTAAGCGCAGGTTGAAAAAACAACTCCTCGCGCCGTAATCGCGGTGACCAATATAGGGCGAGGATGATCGCGCTCTCGATTTGAAAAGTGAGCCACGTAAGCTTCAATCCATCTTTTATAACTATAGGGTCCGTGACATGTGGCAGTGTTTAATTGGCTAGGTTTTGCGCGGGCCATCCATGTGGCTGTCTACGTGGCATCGCACATGGCAAATATTTTTCGCTCTATATAAACATGGTTGTCAGACATTTATGATTTTTTTACAAATTTACAAGCTTGTTTAGAGTTGAGGTCCACTTTCAGGGTTTCTTATGTGAATTTTCGCGATTTTGTTTACCCCTTGATACGAAGCGAGGAGATATTGTTCTTGAGGTTTCTTTGCCAAATTCGCGTCGTATCGGTGACTAGCAAATATGAAGCGAGAAGGCATCGCTCGTGGAGTGGTTGCACACTTTCGCGCGGTATCGTACTTTCACTCATGTCTGAGCCTAAGGATGTTGTAGGCTCCCAAGAGCAGGTAACCCCTTCTAAAAAAAGAAGAAGATTGCCATCAGGGTCAACAAGAGCTTTTGATTGTGCTGCCTTCTCCCCTGAAATTCCCACAGCTTCCTCCCCTTGTTCAGCAAGTGTGGGAATGCCTAAGAAGTCTCCAATCAAAGGCAAGTCACCATTGAGGTTTCTGGATTGTCTCAGATCACAGATGTTTCTCCATCTGAAAGGCTCCTAGACTTTCTTCTTCAGAATGGCATGGAGTTATCTTATTACGGAAGTGCAAAGGATATTTTCAACCCTGACTGGGATATTGACCATGTATTGAACTCGTGTAAGAAGTTTTTCTTGGAGGAATTTGCTGAGTTTGAAAGTCTTGCATTTCCAGTGGTTGAAAAGGATGCAAAGGAATATGTTCACATACCTATTGGGAGCTCACCTTCAGAGAAGGCCTCGTTTTCAAGAAAGTGTACATCTCATTCTCTTGACCGGTTTTGTACCTTAGATTTTTTTTCTTTTGCTCATTCTAGGAAATGCAGGCTTATGTCCAAACCAACTTCATTCATTGTGTTTTCTCTTGTAAAATATCCTATGAAATTTGATGAGAAACAATTAGAAGGTCCAAAATGTTCCACCTTTTGCCTTTTGGACGAGGTAGCAAATGACAAGGATGCAGAGGAATGTTTGGACCCTAAGCAAGAAGCAAATATTGCTGGCAAACTAGATGTTGCCCAATTCAAAGCTGAGACCATTATTGAAGAAAACCATGCAAATGCAGATCTTGTTTATGACTCTTCTTTTTATACTATTGCTTCACTTCCAACTTTCCCTATCAAGGACAAAGAATACATACTGCTAGCAGACATTCAAAGGCTCTTCAATCTTAGGGAGGATTATTGTTCGGCCATCATTGCACAGGCTTTCGATGCTGCAAATGGCATTGTTGACGTCGAAAATGAATCAAAAAAGAGTTACTTAAACTTGACACTGAAATTACGGACGACAAGTTTATTGAAGCAGGGGATGCCCTTTCTCTTTGTTTTCGTAAGGCAAAAAATGCTAAGGAAGAGTACGGGATTACTGAAGAGGAATTCCATGGCCTTCAAGATCGACTTGGAATTTCCCATTTTGGAAGAGAAGAGTCACAATATGTTAAAGAATTGGAAGATACCAATGAGGCACAATCATCAATTAACATATGGAATCCAACTAAGCTAGAAAATCAATTGGTACTATTATCTCAAATTTTGTAAGATGTATATACATTAATATGTTTGATTTCAACATTCATTTGACATTTATCTTTTTTTACAATTGGAGATTGAAGATTTTGATAACTTCTTGGGACGGGTTAAAGGGACAAGAGTTAGTATTAGTTCATATAAAGATGTTGCACTTGTCCATTACTTAGCAAGGATTGATCCGCATGTTTTCTTGGTTTTTCATAACATCTTCTCAGAGGAAGCAACATGGCCTATACTATGGCACTTACAAGGCAATTTTGTTTCTCTGGGTTACAATACAATGCACACAAGGTGATGCTTTTGGAGAAGACTGCGGCAATTAGGATTTTTGGTTATGGTACTGGTTTCTCTGCTTCTAGAGCTGGATACTTTCTAGCCCTCTCATCTTATGCTTTGGCAGCAAATCGAAGTGATATAAAATCAATAGTTGGCTACAAGAGAAGAAAATTTCTGCATTATAGAGGAAATATCTCAGAAAGGGAGGATGATGTAAAGGCTCCTGAGAGCTAGCTTTGTACTTTCCTTTCTTGAATTCTCAAGTTGAAGTATTCATTCTTTGAAGTTGTTGTCGAAAAATGAATTCTTAAGTTGAAGTATTCATTCTTTGAAGTTGTTGTCGAAAAAACCAATTAAATAGCTCCTCAAGAGCATTGCTTTTTGTAACTCCACCTCCATGTCTTGTGCTTCGAAAAAAACTTGTACATGCTTGATAGTGAGATTTTTCCATGCCTTGGCCGCTATAAGTTGCGAGAGGGCCTTGCTCCTCCACAAAGTAAGGCCCATGGATATGAAGGATATGCTGCAAATTCATAAGAGTAACAATCAGTTTCTGCCAATGGAAATTTTATCGAAGAAAGCTTGGATTAAATATTCTCTCTTACCAAATAAAAAGTGATATCTTTTTCTCCCCATGCCTCCTTTATTGCTTGAACAAGATTTGTAATCGAACATTTAAATTCTTCTGAATACGTGTACGTTTTCATTTGTTGCTTGAGGAGCTATAGGAAGACATCAACATGTCTCCAAACCTCCATCCTTAGAAATGCAAGTCGTGGTGTGGTTGCAACATTTGTCGTTATCCCGCACAGCTCTCTCCAATGCTCCCAAGTAATGCTCACATGTTTTCCTGTATGGTTACCTAAAAATCATCTAGCTTTTGAGCCTCCCATTGAGACATCAGCCAAGACATCTCTTGTTTTCCCTAAAAGTGTTGGATCTTTTCTTAAACGAACTCTCCCTCTCTCATTTCCTTTTCTCTCTTCCTCTCCCTCTCTCATTTCCTCTCCCTCCCTCGCCCTCGCCCTCACCCTCACCCACACCCTCTCTTTCTCTCTTTGCCTATTATGTTTAATATCTTATCTCTTTTTCTCTCTCCTCTCATTCTCTCTTTTTTTATCTCTCCTCTCCCTCTCTCATTTCCTTTTGCTCTCTTCCTCTCCTTCTCTCATTTCTTCTCCCTCCCTCTCCCTCTCTCATTTTCCTATTATGTTTTCGTCTCCCACCCCTCTCCCTCTCCCTCTCCCTCTCTCATTTCCTCCCCCTCCCTCTCCCATTTCCTCCCTCTCCCTCTCTTTAATTTCCCTCTCTTTCTCCCTCTCCCTCTCTGTCATTTCTTCTCCTTCTCTCATTATATACAAATTATACAAAAAATAAATAAATAAGAGAGATAATACACTCTCCCTCCCTCTCATTCTCTCATTTCATCCCCCTCCCTCTTCCATTTCCTCCCTCTCCCTCTCCCTCTCTTTCTCTCTCTCTCCCTCCCTCCCCCTCCCTCTCCCTCCCTCTCCCATTTCCTCCCTCTCCCTCTCCCTCTCTTTCTCTCTCATTTCCTCTCCCTCTCTCAATATATATACACAAATCATATAAGCAAAAGTAAAAGAGAGAGAGAATGCACTCTCCCTCCCTCTCCCTCTCTCATTTCCTCCCCATCCCTCTCCCTCTCCCTCTCTTTTTCTTTCTCTCCCTCTCTCATTTCCTCCCCCCTCCCTCTCCCTCTCTTTCTCTTTCTCTTTCTCTTTCTCTTTCTCTTTCTCTTTCTCTCCCCCTCTCTTTCTCTTTCTCTCCCTCCCTCTCCCTCTCCCTCTCTTTCTCCCTCATTTCCTCTCCTAAACAAGCAAAAGAAGGAGAGAATTAAACCCTAAACAAGCAAAAGAAGGAGAGAATGGACTCACCGTAAAGATATGGTGAGGGTTTGGCAGCTCCTCTTCGCGACGAAGGCTCCTCCTCTCCTTCGCGAATGGCCGCGGCGGCGGCAACGGCGGCAAGCCTTCTTCCTCTACCTCTCTCACCCTCTATGCAAAACGGTCGCTCTCTCTCTCGCTCTCCCTCTCGAAATGTCTCATGAAAATGCACGAAATGAAACGTGCTCGGGTTTCGGCCTTGTTTTTTTCCCCTGTGGGGCGTCGCTATTTGCGTCGCAAATAGCGACGCCGCTATTCCTCCGTCGCTACCCGCCGTCGCTATACCTCTCTTTCCTTGTAGTGATAGTATCAAAAACAAGGGGGATTATGAAAGATTATTAAAGAAACATGCCTAATGAGATCAAGGATGAAGATGCCCAAACAACAAAAAATAAGAACTTACTAATTAGGGAAACCATAATGGATTCTATCAACACCTCTTCATTAGGATTAGAGAGCACCCAAATGTCAAGAGCATTGAGCTCAACCTACAGCACAGCTGCTACTCTCTCAAGAATATAACGGCTCCTCAGGGGTAGGGGGCTCTATGCATGACAGGTTGGGCCACATATTCATTAAGAATGGTGTTGAGCTCTCTATCAAGAAAATACTTATCCTCCACCAAAAGTGGTGGTGGTTGGTGAGCTATGTTGGAATCAACTCTACCATAGAGGTAGAGGATAGAGACCATGCAAAGAGGTGGGGGCTGGCAGACTGGTGGGGCTCCATTCATGAAACTTGGGGTTGGGGCTGGCAGAATGGTGGGGCTCCATTCATGAAACTTGGGGTTGGGGCTCATGCTCGTGGGGAAAGGATACTTGGGATTGGGACTAGGGCTCAAGCTCGTGGGGTGAGGGCACTTGGGTTTGGAGCCCAATCAGGCTCGTGGGGCTCAAACTAAGCTTGTCAGCTTGGGCTCATGGGGCTTAGTAGGCTAGGAAAGCTCATAAGGCTCGACAAGATCATGGGGCTCACCGAGCTAGGGCTCTATTTGACGGTCGATGGGCTAGGATGTTGCTTGTGCTCTTTATAATCGTCAACATAGTATGATGGGATCTGTTCTAAGCTCTGCTCTTTCGTTTTGTGAGTGTTTGTTGTAAGCATATGTCCCTCTCATGGGAGACAAGAATCTTGGCCTAGCTCATTGTTGATGGTGTGAAATAATAATAATTTCTTACATGCAATAGTATGAGATATCCATAGCCTGTCATACCAAAGTTGCAAGTGGTATAAGCTATCAAAATCTCTTGGCATGATCTTCACCATGTGGGCATGGGCTGCAAGAAAATATGTCTTCAAAATTTTTTATAAGAAAATCTTTGGCAATCTCTTGAAGTGTAAGAACGAGAAGATCCATCACATGTCTATGGCCCATCTTTGAAGGGGCAAGTGTGATATTGGAAATTGTATTTAAGTCTCTATCATGTGTAACTTGCTAAGAACTGCATGGTGAACCTAATATCTTTGATGCCTTCCACGAGAGGAACCCCTTCCCATGAACCTTGAGACATAGGCCATAAAGAGTCACCAAGAAGCCACAGAGACTAATCCATTACATTTATGAATGGCTTGATGGTGATCCTAGAAGGTAAGGAAACTCCACAAGAGTCCACACCAAGTGATAGAGTTGTCTTTAGATAAAGTGTTGCCATAAACTACTTGGTGGGAACCCTCAAAAGCCAAAACATTGGAGATGGTCACCACTAAGTGACAGAGACCACCCCATGGAAAAGGGTTTCCATGAACCACTTAATGGTAAATCTTAAAGATAATGACACTCAATGAGGGTGCCACCAAGTGATAGATGATGCCCCTTAGCAATGGGTTGCCATGAACTGCTTGCTAGTGATCACATCGAAAACTAGAATATTAGATTAGGATCACAACTAAGCAATAAACATTTCCCCATAACAAAGGATCGTCATGAACCACTTAGTGGTGACCCTCGAAACAAGGGTACTCTTGACGAGGGTCACCACCAAGAGATAGATGTTATCCTTGGGCAATAGGTTGCTAGGAACTGCTTGGTGGTGACCCTCCAAAACAGCAATATTAGATAAGGATCACCACAAAGTAATAAAGGTTGCAAAGGGTTACCTCGAACCACTTGGTGATGACCCTCAAAGAACAAAACACTGAGTGAGGGCTCCCACCGAGTGATAGAAACTACCTCATAGCAAAGGGTTGCCAAGAACCACTTAGTGGTGACCCTCAAAAACAAGTACACTAGACAAGAGTCACCACCAAGAAATAGAGGCTATCCTATGGCAAAGGATTTCCTTGAAGACAAGAACACTAAACATGCAATGCATAGGTTACGACAAAACAAAACAAGACAAGGATTTACCAATGACTAGGTCATGATGGGATTAGTGATGTTGCCATATAGTAGCTTCTTTTGGGGGTGGACTCGCAATGTTGACAGTATCGGCAAGTGCACTAGAGGGCATGAAGGCTCAATAGATGGCTAGTTGGGCGAGAGTTTGAATGTGAAAGTAAGAAAATGACCAAATGCATGTAGAATCTAGCTTAATGAAAAATCGTATGCATTGATCTGTTTAGAGGGTGGACTATCGAGTATTGAGTGCATTTGGATTAACTAGTTAAGGGCGTGGGGATCAAATATTGAGTACTTTTGCATTAATAGGTGATATTTCCAAATTATAAGATTTTTTTTTTAAACAGCCAAGAACTTTGAGGATTGATGGAAGCAGGAGAGTATATGGATCAATCACGTGGCAGGGAACAAAATGTAATAAAAAGTATTGCAAGAAAACTAATAATCCCAATCCCCCCAAAAACAGGACACACAAAAACAAAAAGAGAGAATCGTAAAAAAGTGTCATTTTCATTAATGCCTAATACTAAATATTTCAAAATGGGACCTTGGAGCTAGCAATAGAACTAAAAGGGATAATCACATTAACTCCATGGAGGGACAACTAACTATATAGGTGAACCTTCCACGAGCAAGGATCAATCAAAAAGATTTTAGGCAAGTTTGGTGGCAATATGCTCTCTCCTACTACACTCGTGCTCTCTCAATTTTCTTCAATCACGCTGGCTCTCTTGCTCTCTCTTGCACCGACTCTTGATTGGCTCTTTCTTCACCATGCACTCTTGATCTCCTTGGATTATGATGGCTTCTTTCTCTCTCTTACATCTCGTCTCAAATGGCTCATGCTTCACATGTGCACTCTCATCATTATGATAGAGGCATAGCAGATCAAGGATCTCTAATCCACTGATGATGAACACTAGATCTTTGTGCAAGATGTCATGTAGCAACACAATAGGTGTGGGCTATTTCTAACTTCATGCTATTTCTAACCAAACTAAATAGCAACTTCATACATCTAGATACTCATTAAAGGAACATCTTAGTTTCCTAAAGGGCATTCCCTCAATAATAGTTTAGGGTAAGGTTATTCGTGACCCTTGAGTGGTGTGAATCCATAATGGGGGTCACCACCAAGTGAGAGATGCCTCCACTCAGCAGAGAGCTATCATATTGCTCTCTAATGACCTTGGTATAGGTTAAACCTTGAAATTGCCACTACAAATTTAGAGAAACCACTTCTAGTTGCCTAGGACACTTGTATCCAATTATGAAGTTCCTAGCTACGAAGGGCACCCGTATCTAGTTATTGTGGAGGGTCCCTATATCACTTGCTGGTGACTCTCATGTATGGTGAAGCTTGCATCTGTCACCACCAAGTCAGGGAGACAGATCTCCCAATTATAGAGGGCCCCTGTATCACTTGATATAGCGACCCTTGTATGCAGTGAAGCTCACATGGGTCACCACTTCAAGGACCTTCCAAATTTAGAGGACCCATGTATCACTTGGTGGTGACCCTCATGCACAATAAAGCCTACATGGATCACCACCAAGTGAGGAAGGAGCCTCCCAATTGTAGAGGGTCCCCATATCACTTGATAGTGACTCTCGTGTGTCGTGAAGCCTACATGGGCTACCACCAAGTAAGGGAGGCACCTCCCACTTATAGAGAGACCTAGTATCACTTAGTAGTGACTCTCATATGTGATGGAATATCCACAGGTGACCACTAAGCAAGGGAGATCCCTCACTTGCGAAGATACCTTGTATGACTTGGTAATAACTCATGTGTAGTGAAGAGTGCACTGATCACACCACCAAGCAAGGGAGACCCCTCCCACTTGTAGAGAGACTTCATATCACTTGATAGTGACCTTGTGTATGTGGTGAAGCATGCATGGGTCACTACTAAGTGAGGGAGGACCCTCCCCTTCTAGTCGTAGGTCTCTCCCTTAATGGTTATCCTCGTGTGTCATGAAGCCTGCACAAGTCACCACCACAACTGAGGGAGGCCCTTCCCACTTGCAAAAGGTCACTCTATCACTTGGCATTGACCCTCGTATGTGGTGAACCCCGCATGGGTTACCACCAAGTGAGAGAGGCCCCTCCCAATTGCCAAGGGACCCCGTATCACTTAGTGGTGACCCTTCTTTATAATGTGGGTGAGAATTTATTTAGTTGGCTTGGAGAATTTTTTTGACCCTTTTTTCTTATTCTCTCTTTTATGAACATGAAACAAGATGACATATGAGTTGGAGTTTGAGAATGACATGGAGGAAACCCTAGATGAAAAGATTTTTATGTTCCTCCATAGTGTATGCACTCATTCTTAAGCTTATGAGTTGTCCCATATGTTTACTTCGCCACTTCCTATTGAAAATGTTTTTTGTTCGTGCATGAATGTGCTGAGTTTTTACATGGAGGATTTTCAAAAAACAACTTCAAGTGGTGCAGTGACCATACAAGCACATGAATATGTTCATGCTCATGATTTTGCGACCCCAACAAAGTCCTGAAGAGAAATCTAGCCAAGGCACCAGATAAATTATATAGCAATGCATACAAGGGCACAAAAAGTGCCCAATACACTCACAGATATGTCTTTTGTAATCCTCCTTTACATTCCTTTGTTATTTCTATCTCCTAGGAGGTGCAAATGACTCAAGAGGGACTTTACATAGATCCCATGCTGAAGATAGAAGATAGTCTACCATTATCATTAGATAGGTTGAAGAGGTAGATGAGATAATTCCCCTTAATGTAGAGGAGGAGAGAGTGAAGGCTAATTTGTAGAGTTTTGATCGAGCCCTAGCTACCCCTAATGACCTAGAGGGTGTGCAATCGATCGATGCATGTGAGGAAGGAAGCTTGCTTAGTCGATATAATGAATTCACTAGACATCTGTGAGGATTATAATCTTGCTACGTTAGCACTGTTTAGTGAGGCTGACATAGAGTGGGCAGTGGACAGAATAGATCTATATCTCTTGGCTAATTTTGCGATTGAAGATGTAAATTTTATTATCGTAAGAAAATCTGTGAATGCATTGAAGTGGAGGAAAGGGCTTATGAGCGGTGACAATTGCCTATTAAAGAAAAAGGTACAATAATTGAAAGTCTCAATCAAGCCAATATAGGAAAGTATGAGGCGTTAGTTGTGTAGAAGGATGGGAGTGGCACAATCTTGTTATGAATGCCATGTTTACTTGAAAGCCATTTCTGGCCTTGCTTCTTCCTAGAGGCCAGCCATTGTAAAAACTTCTCATTCACACATGAATTATTATAAGATTTTTATCTATTTTATTTTGCCATTTGTAATGCAAGGGCTATGTCCAAGTTTTGACACATCCTTTTTGCCTCTTCTATCCTTGTTCTATGTGAAACTACTCTGTAAAAACCATTGAAATTTTTTAAATAGGTTGTTTACCTTTTCTTTACCATTGTTATGTCTTGAAAACTCACCTACTACCACACAAATTAGGGACCATAACTATAAATAATATATTCATTAAAAAATAAAGATGAGGTTAGTTAAGAGCTAAGCAGTAAGTTCAAGGCATAAAAACTAAATATGACATTCTTTACTATATAATACATGAGATTATCTGCTCTCCAAGAATCCTTCATGGAGATTTTAAATTTGTTGAGAACCTTCTTGAAGGGCAAGAGATCCTCCTTAAACCAGGATGTTTTATCACAATTCATGAACATTGTGTCTAATGCCTCCCAAAATTTGACCTTTTTACTCCTTGCTCTTCTATCATCCCTGTAGTCTTTGATTGCATTATGTAGCACTTTCAATTGGTTGTAATGAATGCAAAAAGAACCTATCATAGAGTTTTGTTTTCTTGGCTTGCCATGGAATCCCAAAAACCTTCTGGTCTTAACTCCACCTATTAAGGGCTTCCTAGGAACTTTGTTTCCATTTTTTAATCTCTGGGAATTTTCTTGGATTACAACATTATCCTTGTGGAGACCAATGTTTGACCAAACCCTCCCAATAGCCTAGATCCTTGGCCTTTTGGGGTTGTAGTTTCCACTCAAATCCAATGTAGAGAAGCATAGTTTTCTCTACTATTATAAACAAAGCATGCTATGTGTACATTTATTGAAGGGATATTTAGAATGGCTTGAAAGTCTAGATCTTCGATATGTCCATCAAGGTGCCTTATTCTAACTAGCAACATTACACTCCTCGGCCATGGCCATACAGTAAATGCAAGGACTCTTAGAAGTAGCACATCTTAACACATTATACATGCACTTCAATGTCTTTAAATCTATGGTCATGTGCCACTCCACTATATTGTCAAAACCCTTCAACACTTAGCTCCTCCCCTACTTGTTGAGCATTTATCTTCTCATGTATAGGATTTCATTGAAACACCTAGTGCAACATGTCAAAAACTTTCGTGTCAACTTAAAATGCTCCCAATCACCAAATGTCTTGCTATGATTGCATGCTAAAGTGCAATAAGCCCTCTATGCCTTCATCGCCCTCACTACTTTGTTGAAGAGCCCTATTTATAAGGGCAAAAGAAAATCTCTCCATCTTCTTACCCTTTACAATCTCAATTTCATCAAGCTTGATAACAAAAATGACAATCCCATTTGCTACTATATGCTCCAGCCTATAAAACCTGATCATAGCTCTATACAAAGACTTCA
Organism: Lygodium microphyllum; assembly: GCF_053477565.2. Classification (NCBI taxonomy): domain Eukaryota; kingdom Viridiplantae; phylum Streptophyta; class Polypodiopsida; order Schizaeales; family Lygodiaceae; genus Lygodium; species Lygodium microphyllum. Next base: position 153,556,445 of record NC_141148.1, on the reverse strand, counting down.
AGTCAAAGAATATATTGTTAAAACTATCATAATTTTAACACTCTCTTCTTTCCAAGTTAGCTATCTATTATGGAAATGGCTCACCAAGGACTTTCAAGGCTATTTGGTTGATTTTGTGTCTTGTTTATTGAGCTAAGAATGGTTTTGGCAACAAAGACATCATTACCCTTTTCTTCTTCAATATCTCTTGCAAGACTTTGAAGAGCTGAAGGTTTGTCTACTAATCTCCACTTTGTCCGTGGTACTTTGGATGTTCTCTTTATCTAAGCCAAACATTTTCATGAACTTTTCAATGCATTATTCCTTAGCCTTCCTAAACCTCTTCTTAGCCAATATGTTTCCTATAGCTTTGGGAGGAAGGATATTGTTGTAAGCTTACAATGCTCTTTCCGCATTTCTCATTGCCTTGTCCCAATGGAGAATGGCCTTATCGATTCCAATAAAAATGATGACACACATATAAGCATGGATTTGTAATACATTCACAAAATGAGCACTTGCTTTGAACTTAATGCTCTCGAAACACAATAGAAGAATACAACTAGTTTAACATGAGTGACCAACTATTACCAAATTACTATAATTATTATCGTCCAACCTTCACTTCCAAGCTTGATTATCTCTATATTCTTCAAAATCATATACCTTTCATGCAACCTGAGCATTGTTTCCTTCCATCAAGCTACACATAGTTGGATTTTGAGACTTCTTATTTTTCATTGGCTCTCCTTCTCTAATTGTTTTCTCATTATATTTATTTCCTAATGTAACCATTGGTTCTCTAGCTTCAAAATTTTTTAGTAGCCTACTAGATTCTAAGTATAGGCTTAAAGCCCTTGACAACCATCTCCAACAAACCTCAATAAAATGAGGAATATGAAGAGAATGGAGAGGTGCTTCATGTCATAAGATCCACATGATACAACTTGCCATTAATCCATAAATCGATATTCTTTCTACCCTCTAATCTCATTACTTCCAACACACTTGGTATGTTACCAGACACCTCGTTTCTTTTGTGAATAGATGCATACTCATCATCCAAATCAATATCAAGATGGTATAGATGTTGACGGTTATCCATGGTTGCAATCCAATTACCAAGAAGTGAACCAAGCTTGCAATTGGATATGGTTTGCAACCCCCTAAGACGAAAATTTAAAAATAAAGATGAAATATTTTGAGAGTCATTAAAGCCTAAAAAGGGAAGTTCATAAGGGATGATGAAGGTGACAAGTGCATGTGACACCTTCAAGGTTTGTTGTCAAATGATAAACAATGAAGACACCAAGCTACAAAAGAGCAAACATTTTTCGAGATTACAAATTTTTTTTTTATAATGTTTTCTACAAATTGCATCACACTTTATCTCTTCTCAATTTCTTATTAGGACAAAAAGTGACCTCAAATCTCTCCAAATGGTATGTGGAGCAACTATAGTAGCATAATTCTCTATAAACCGCCAATAGAATGAAGAGAATCCAAGAAATCCAAAGTAGTATTTGTGGGAGTGGGCCGATCTTTGACTCATTACACTTTCTTGGGATCCACTTTAATGCCCTTTTAACCAACTATGTGATCCAAGTATTCAACTTTACATCCACATAAAAGTATATTTACTCTCTTTAGCAAAGAGCTCATGCTTTCTTAATATATCAAATATTTGTCTCACATATTGTAAATGTTCTGTCTAATTCTTTCTATAGATAATATCGTCAAAGAAAACCAAATTGTTTTGAAAAAACAAGGTTATCGCACTTTATTCATCCATGCTTGAAAAGTGGTAGGTGCGTTTGAAAGGCCAAATGGCATGAATAAGAAGTGATAAAGACTTTTTTTTCATTCAAAAGGTTGTTTTGAACTCATCTCCCTCTCACAATTGTATTTGATGATAACTTGATTAAATATCTATCTTTATAAAAACCTTGGCATCCTTGAGCTCATCTAAAAGATCATCAAGGTGTGGAATCAAGTATCTAATCTTGATTATATACTTCTTGATGACTCAATAATCAATGAAAATTCTAAATAACCCATCCTTCTTCTTGACAAGCAACACTAGAGAGACAAAATGGTGATTAACTAGCCAAATTAACCCTGTTTGTAGCAACTGTTTGACTTGCATTGCCACCTTTTTATGGTCATACTTTGATAGCTTACAAGGTAGTTTATTTATGAGTTTAGTGTTTAGTACCAAGTCAATTGGGTGGTCTACTTCTCTTTTAGGAGGTAAAGAAGAAGGTGGCTAAAAAATGCCATTGTACTCTTACAACAATTTGCTCAAATAAGAATCCTTCTTTGCTCAAGAAAAAGTTAGTTGATCTTCATCTACTTTAGAAAGTAAAAGAGTAAAATTCCAAAACAAGGCATTGATTTTCCTTTTTAACTTCTTCATGGTAATCAACTCGACTTTCTTTTGCTTAATGCCATCAAGTACCACTTGCTACACATTCCAAACAAACTCCATTTGCATGTGCTCTAAGTCCATAAAAGACTTTCCAAGTTTCCTTAACCAATCGCAACCAATAATGACATCAATTGCCTCCATCTTCAAAGCTATAAAATCAAATTGGATGTTGCAAGGGTGTGACAAGTTTTGGTAACAACTTCAACCTCTACAAATTTTTGGCATTGGTAAAGCTGTGTGCTATTCGTATCAATAAGGATAAGAACCACTCGAGCCAAAGTATGTTTCCTCATTTAGATCCTGTCCAAGTATCATGTGAAATAGTGCATAGAGTCCCACTTGGATCAAATGGAAACCCATGCATGGGATCAAAGGACTCGCCATTGGTCTCTTCATCTATTTCATGTGGCTCTTCATAGGTAGGATTAGCATCAATTTGTAACAAATTAACCTTATAAACCTCTTCATCATCTAAATATTCAATAAGGGTTATGCTAAATTTGGCATTTCTAGCTTTGCACTTTGCTTGTGGTCCAGAGACAATCTTTCCCCACATTTATAGCACAAACCTTTTGCATGTATATCCCAAAGCTTCACTCAATAGGAGCTTGTTGTTGGTACTATTGGAACTCATTTTAACCATTTTAGACTCTAATTTTACCTCAACATTAGATCTATAATTATTTCCCTTTTTAAAAATGTGGAAAAAATAAGCACTTTGTTATAAGTATTTGAACTCCTCTTTTCTTGTTTGTAATTCCATCTCTAAATTGGTAGAACTATTGCCATGTTCCAATGGACTAGTTTGATTGTGTAGCTCCCATTGCTTTAGTCTAAAAATTAGACAAATCCATCTTATACTTTTGGCTATATCTTTCAGCAAGCTAAATGGCTTCATGGACAGTTATCGATTGTATAGATCCAACCTTCAAAGATAGGATTGGATCTAAGCCAAAAATATATTTATTTAGCTTTGTTAAATCTGAAATACCTTCAACTACATTGAGAGATTCTTCAACATATTTGAATAGTCCCTCACAAAAAATCCCCTTTGTTGCAATTCATACAACTTCTACTCTAGCTTCTCCTTTTCCAATGGAGATAGAAAAACTTCAACCATCACACTTTTGAATGCTTTCCATGTTGCACCCAACCTTAATCATATATATATACCATATATGTGTCAACTTGCCTATTTTAGGATGGCAATCTATCATCTCCTGGTTGTGAGCTTCTGTCAAAGTCTAGTAGGAGACAGAGGAGCTCTATTAGTTCATTTAGCATTTGTGTGTGTTTGCATTTCCTTTTCAGGTGGCAACCAACCCATTTTGGGCATTTTCTACAAGTCAACCACATTTTAGGGCTAGTCAGCTAGTTTTGGCTAGTCGCCTGCAAGTCAGCCATATCTAGGGCCAATCGGCCAGTTTTGGTTGGCCGCCAGTAGGTCGGCCAGATTTGGGGGGTGAGTGCTATATATAGAAACCCCATCACTCATTGCACTCTTCTTCTGTAGATTCAAACACTATCTCTCGTTCCTCTCCAAGATTGATGTTGCCATTCTTTCAGTCTGATCTAGTGCCCTCACTTATGCTCCAAGTTGCGTGCAAGGACTAACAAGTCCACATCATTGTATTCAGCATTCATTTCAACCAATGCAGTATTTCTTCCTTCATTTTCTACTCTCTCTTCTTCGTGTTCCTTCTTGTCTTGCGCACTCTCATATGGAATCATCACTTACCTGAGAGCATGGAGAAGAGATTTCTTACAAAGGACACCAACCACCATCAACCCCCAAACTTCCACCCTATGTTTTGCTAAGATGGCATCTGCTAGGCCAAGGTGGCAGCATCTATGGTGGTTGGCAACAATTTTTGTGCAATTGGCACATTCTCTTTCTGTCTTGTGTTGCAAATTGCTTGGTGATTGCAAATTCAAAAAATGTCTTACCAATTCTCAAGCTTTGATGGCTCAAAGAAGGAGCTCCCTTCTCAATACTCCTCTAAGCGGAGACGAGAACATCAGGAGTTTCATGATCAATGACGAGAGGAGTCTCCTTTCTTCTTTTTGGCCATGTATCTCAAAGGGTTCCATCTACAATGAAGGGTCCATCGGAGAAGCCTCCATCGGATGTTCATATGCCTTCTCTGACTTCCTCTATTCAAGTGCCTATACTCCCTTCTTTACCCATTAAGGAAGACAAATTGGATGGTTCCAACTATTCACTATGGACTTGTAAGATGGAGTGTATTCTCGACGCCTTCGACCTATGGGAGCTTGTTTCTTCCTCATCCCAAGAAGGACCTTGATGATGGGGTCTCCATGGATCGTGTAGCCTTATGGGATCGGGTCAACTCTCAAACCCGATCCTTTCTCTTCATGAGTCTATAGGATTCTATTCTTGTACATGTTTGTGCAGGTTGAAGACAATGGGATGAAAGTGTGGAAGAAGCTTATGTCTTTGTATCAACACAAGACATTTGCCCACAAGATTTCCCTTGAGAAGAAAGTGTGGATGCTCAGTCTTGATTATTCTTCTTCCATGAAGAAGCACATCACGAAGATGGAGGATATGAGAGGTGAGATTGTCTCTCTTCAACAGATGATCTCTTTTGAGGATATGATAGAGATTCTCCCGACTCAGCTGCCATCTCCCCGGCTTGATGTTTTCTATACCAATCTAATCACCTTGAGGACTTGTGGGAAACTCTTATAGGCGGAGGTTTCACTGCTTGTTGTCTTGGAGCATGACAAGCGACTTAGAGAGGTGGGGGCCAGTGGTTCCAGCTCCACCAAGGCTTTTACTGCACATAAAGGTGGCGAGAAGAAGAAGAAGCAAAAGGAGAAGGCCAAGGACAAGCAAGAAGAGGACAAGAAGGATTTGAAGGAGAAGAAGCCCAAGTGTCCAATCTGTGGAAAGGGCACTCATCCCGAGGACAAGTGTTGGCAGAAGTACCCCCATTTGAAGCCCAGGGAGAAAGATTCAAAGGCAACACCAACCATGACAGAGTCTGTCTTTGTTCATGTATTTGTCAAGGAGGAGATCTTAGTCGTGTGGTCTTCCCATGAGTTTGGACTGCTTTGGCATGCTTATATGGGCATCTTTATCTCAATGCAATCTAGCGCACTTCTTGGAAGAAGTTGGTGGAGGGACTTCCCAGTTTCCCTCCTCTTCACACTTCATGCCCTAGCTGCTTGAGGAGCAAGTAGCATAGGCAGCCTCACCCACAAGTTGCCTCTAGGAGGGCTTCTTCACTGCCACTAGAGTTGGTGCATATCGATCTTTGCATACCTATGGGCATGGCCTCCCTTGGAAAGGCCAAGTATTTGATGTTGATTGTTGATGACTTCAGACATTATGTGTGACCTTACTTTCTGGAGTACAAGAGCGAGGCGTACTCCCGATTCTGTGAGTAGGCGTTTGCGGAGACACAATCTACTTCCAAAGTTCATGGCATACGATCAGTTCATGGTGACGAGTTTACTTCTCGCCTCTTTTCTCAATTTTGTAGTGACCACAACATTCGAGTGGAGTATTCCCATCTAAACATACCATCGGAGAATGGTATGGTGGAGCATGCGAATCGACAAACCATGCTGGAGATAGCATGTTCGATGCTAGAGCATAGGAGTCTTCCTCACTCCCTTTGGGGTGAGAGAGCCACTGCGGTTCATATCCGCAACCAATCTCCAACTTCTGCTTTACAGGACAAGACTCCATATAAGGCTTTCTTTGGGAAGAAGCCTTCCATGTCTCATTTTCGCATCTTCGGATGTGATACATTTATATGGACAAGAAGAAGCGGTAGACAAAGCTTGGCTCAAAATCGAGGAAGCTCATCTTCGTGGGCTATAGCACAACCACGAAGGGCTATCAACTCTACGACCGGATGACACGGAAGATTGAGGTGAGCAAGGATGTGATCTTCAATGGGGTTGTAGCCTTCGAGGATCTGATCGATGGTTCTCTTCCAGGTGCTACTTCATCATCAACTGACCCCCCCCCCACCTTCAATACCTCTTCTTCCTTTCTAGTTGCCTCTTAGCACCCCTCCTTCGTCTTCAGCTCCTTCCCCCTCCTCTTCCTCCTCCTCCTTTACTCTCTACCTTGACTTCCCTTCAACCTTTGGTGGATATGACTACTTCTTTGTCAATTTCTTCCACCCCTTCCGCCTCCCCTCAGGAGTCTTCTAGGGACACTCAATCGTCAAAGGGGGAGCCTTCTTCAAATGAGGAGGATTTACCTTCCCTTGGTGAGGGGCAATTCCTTCCACAGACAAGTGATTTGCTAGTTTCGAAGGCTACCCGGTCTCCCTCATAGCAATGCAAAATGAGTCCAATCAGATTCCTCGATGGTACAGGTAGCTTATGCAGGATTTCGATGTCACAGTCTTTCTTGCTACTCCTTCAAGTCCATGCAAATCAGCTTGATGATCGATTACAAGCCTAGCAAGATAGTTCACTCTATAAGAACTATGCTCTTATGTCACGGATTCTTTAGGATTCCAAGCCTTCTACAGTTAAGGAGGCTCTTGCACAAGATGTTTGGAGACAAGCTATGTAGGATGAGCTCAATTTCATCGAGCGAAATCAGAGACTTGGGAGCTCGTTCTGCGTCCTAAGAAGTAGAGAGTGATTGGTGTGAAGTGGGCAACCTCCAAGTTTTTTGGTGCAAGGAAAAGAGGACCATGTTTTTAGATTGTGAAAGGCCCTTCTTGGCCTGAAGTAGGCTCCTAGAGCTTGGTACCAGAGAATTGACCGCTTCTTTGTGCAGAGTGGTTTTCATCGCTCTGATCATGACCCCAAAAATGGATGGCAAGCAATCCATTTTAGGGCATTTTTTGCAAGTTGGCCAAATTTTAGGGCCAGTCAGCTATTTTTGGCTAGTCGCCTTGCAAGCCAACCATATTTAGGGCCAATCAGCCAATTTTGGCTAGCCACCAACAAGTCAACCAAATTTTGGGGCTGAGTGCTATACATAGCAACCCCCTAGTAACTCATTGCACTCTTCTTCTGCAAATTTCAGCACTCTCTCTCATTCCTCTCTGACATTGGTGATGCCATTCATTTTAGCCTGACTTGGTGCCTTTACTAACACTCTAGGTTGCGTGCAAGGAGTGATCAATCCACATCATTGTATTCAACACTTATTTCAATCAATGCATTATTTCTTCCTTCATTTGTGTGTGTGTGTGTGTGTGTGCTTCTTCTTCCATTGTGCACTCTCACAGTATAGGCATACCCTTTAAGATAAAGTGCAACATAATAGATTTTTGTGTCATCATTGCAAGGATGTAGATTTAAATGCATCTCTAATTATTTCAACCACTCTAGTTTAGCCGATGATAGATTGTCTCTTAAAATTTGAGATGTTAATCTTCTTTTGTTTTATTGGTCATAATGGTATGGTTGCTCACTATTAGTTTGTTATTTATAAGAGGGTTGCCTAGGTGGTTCTTGATTCCACAATTTTTGTCTATGCATTTGTTATCCAAAATGATAATGGTATGGTTGCTCGCTATTAGTTTGTTGCTCATAAGAGGGTTGCCTAGGTGGTTCTCGATACCATGAGTTTTTTCCATGTGTCTGTCCAAAATGATAATAACCATTCCCATGAACTGGTGGCTATCCATAAGAGCAGTACTCTACATTAGCTTGCCAAGAGATTATCTTCTCTCATCGTGCTTACATTCATGAATGGACAGTTTGTTGCCTTCAACTCTTCTAGGCACACGTGAGGGCTATGGGTAAACAAATTTGTCAAATGGATTGTAGCTATGGTAATCATCATGTGTAGAGTTGAAATGAACCCCTTCATACTCATTATTCTCTTGGAGCAAATTGTGCCCCTTGCTTGTACTTAGCTTACATTTCAAGTGGTTGATAAAGATCTCTCAACCTCGATTGCTCACCTATCTCAAATTTTGGTCCTTCTTGATTTGATTGTCTAGGCAAAGTGAGATCGATTGGGATTTAATTAAAATGAGCAAGAGCTGAGTAGATTTAACACTTAGCAAAGTGAACACAACAATTAGCTTGTCAACCTTTAAGTCCATACTCTTATTGAGTTGTTGAATCATTTTTCCCATGCACTTTATTTCATTTGACAATTCCCAATAGTCATTGGAATCATAGGATACATTGTTGATCTCATCCAAATGATGGGCATTTAGCACTTTAGACATAGTTACACCTACATCTTCTTGCTCATGGTTTATGGGATCATTGGAAGGAGTTTGTTCAAATTGATAGGCCCATACATCTTCATTGATAGCATCCATCATCTGATCTTTTCTCGTTCTTTATGATAGGTGGTAGAATGTTGTCTACGTGGCACATTATCAATGTTTCAACAATATGCACTGAGCCTAGGGAATCACATGTAGAAGCACAACCCAAGTAAAGCTTGACTAACTACTACTCACTATATAGCTATCATACGTTCGTATGATTCTCTATCCATTCATGCCCTTGTGGCTTCCCATGTTGTTTTCTACCTTTTATCAACACTGACTGGTTGGCCAAAAGGCCCTTCGTAAATGTTTCTATTCTTCATCTCTAACAACATTTATATCTAAATTGTAGAAGTGCTTTCACATGAGTTCAAAAAGGTCTTCATTCAGTTCTGTTCTGGAATTAGCTTCCTCTTTAAGACTGGCATAGCCTGCCTTTAAACTTATCTCAGCTACTCTGTCCACTTGTGATACTATCCCTGCTTCAATTTGTGCTGTATCCCTGTCTTTTGGGTATGTCCAGTAAAGGATAGAGTATACCAGGCAGCAAAACGTGGAAGGAACAACTAGAGCAACATATAAAGACTTTGCTAATGCTGATGCATTTTGAGTATCAGCAGCTGCAGTTGTCCCATCACTGTTAGGGGCTACATAGCCAAAGACATGCTCAGCTAGTAAACCTACTAGAAGAGGTGCAAAAGATGACAGAACAGTCTCAAATGATCCATCAAGGGCATATATAGTTGTCCGCGATTTCTCCGGTACTATCTCTGCAAAAATGGGGCTGCACAATGGGCAAATTGTCAATCTAAAGCTGCATCTTATGGACTTTATCAAAACATCTCTTACAGTGTGCAAGCAACGTTTCTTAAAACCTCACTGAGTGAAAAGCAGTAACTCCATAAATCCCTCTGCGTTATACTATTATCTCAAAATATGCTAATGAGAAAAAATATGGAAGAGCTGCATGCAAAACAAATCATCCACAGCAAGACATGTTGATTTGTACTACAAGATCACAGAAATTGTGGAGAAAAGACTCTGGCCATATTTAGGTCTATCATTTAGATAAATCGATTCACTCCTACTAGTAAGAATTCCAAGGCAAGTCAATTGAGTCTAGAACTGATTTTTGAAGTCAAACATATTTTTGCTAACCTGGATGTTAGTTGGCCAGGCCCCATTGAATATGCCATGTTGGACCAGCACAGTATAACATCTTTAAAACAGGCATGTGTAGAATGTTACTTGATTCCCTGGCTAGATATGCACTTTAAGGCAACAGAACGTGCCAACAGTCTTCATTGGACTCAGCTTTTACTTGTGCCAACACTTATGAGATGATACCTAGCAGTAATGGATGCTACATTTTATTGCAAGATTCAGCCTAAAATGTTGCCATAGTTCCCAGCTCTGGGGTAGATCCAGAGAGTGATTATATTGTGGGTGCCACAGTATCCTCCCCCCAATGTCCCAGAACATAAGTCATGGCCTGAGTGAAACCCTGTCAGAGCATAGATGAGCTCTAGCACCCTCAAAAGTCCATGGAGATGCACACATAGTCCAGTGTAATTTCCCCTCCCCTTCTCACTTACCTTAATGTGAACCATAACATAGCCATGTATACTGCACCAGACTAACATGCATGTTACCAAATGATTCCATTCGGTAACATGACTAAGTTTCATAACTCTTCTTGTTTGATGCACGACACATCCATGCACATCTTTTACTTCTTCCAATGCAGCGATTATTGTATCATCCAGTGTTTCACAATCTACCAAGCTCCTTGTGGGAAATTAGCCATCTGACTCTCTCATTTTCTTATTTTGACTAATGCAATAGCAGCCGAAGTGTATGTTTGCTCCAGAAGCAAAAACCTATCAATGATATGTTGTCCCAATTAGAGCCTTGCCTTCAATTTTTCCCTGCCATCTGATTTGAGAACCCCTATCTTTGTAACATTTCAGTCTCAAAGTAACTTTATCTCCTACCCCTAT